>NC_053022.1:221426330-221637574 GCF_003073215.2 Triticum urartu
AAGCTTGGGTGTAGGAGAAACCATAGGACTTTGATGAGTACTTGGCATACTTGAAGTCATCTTGCACTTGACGTTCCACCTTGGTAGCTTGGTGCACAAGCTCGGTGATGTTCGAGTATGATTGGAAGTCGGCAATCTTCTTGATAGGATGATTGAGTCCATTCAAGAAACATGCCATAGTTTGCTCATCATCTTCCATGACATTGTCTCATATCATGGCAATCTCCATTTCCTTGTAGTATTCTTCAACGCTCTTGGTTCCTTGTTTGAGAAGTTGGAGTTTCTTGAAGAGGTCGCGGTGGTAGTAGGTTGGCACGAAACGTGCTCTCATGACATCCTTCATTTGTGCCCAAGTTGTGATGGGTGGTTCACCTCTTGCCTCTCGGCACTCAATGACTTGTTCCCAGCAAATGAGGACATAGTCTTGGAACTCAAGGGATGTCATCACAATCTTCTTCTCTTCCTCATAGTTCTGCAAGCGGAAGATTTTGTCAACGTTCAATGCCCATGAAAGGTGCTGTTCGGGATCATCACTTCCGATGAACTTGGGCATGGTGAACTTTAGCTTGACGTAGCGTTGCTCTTCATTGTGTTGGGGTCGAGGGTGATTACGCCCTTGTCGTGGAGGATTGTGAACGTCATGTTGCTCTTTTCATGGAGGATTTCCATTATCTTCTTTCTCTTGGTGAACTTTAGGTTCTTGTCGAGCTTGTGGAGGAGCTTGTCGAGCTTGTGCAGGAGCTTGAGGAACTTGATGATGCACACGTGATTGATAAATCCTCTGTTGAACTTCATCGTGAAGTGCTTCTTCTTGTCCGTGCCTATGGCGGTTGCGTTCGGCAACGGCGCGATTTGTGTCGTGGAGGGCACATTGCGCCTTAAGTGCCCGAGCTTCTCACCGTTGTTGTTCTAGACGTTGTGCCTCGGCGTCTTGTGCATCTTGGTGTTGTCGCACTCGCTCTTCCTCTTGTTGTTGGCATTGGTGTTGCTGTTCTTCTGCTTGCGCAAAAGTATCTTGGTTTTTACGATGTCGATGCTCTTGCGCTCGAAGTTGTTCTTGAGCATCGGTTCCATGTAGAGGATTGCGGTTTGCTTGACGGTCTTGGTGCACGGCACGTCGAATAGTATTGATGTTGGAGTACTTGAGCCGGAGATGGTGTCGTCGGAGTGTTGACTCGAGCGGCTCCATCTTGAGTAGGACGAAGTGGTAGAAGAGCGGTTGAGCAACAAAGCACGAATCTCGTCCATTCTTGCATCATTCTCTTGTTTGTGGTCATCGAGCTTGTTGTCGAAGTAGTCTCTTGTACGTTGCTCGGAGAGTCGCATGTCGGTTGCGAGGTGGTCGATGCGTTTGTTCATTGCTTGTTGCTCTTGATGCAAAGCACGTTGTGCACCAAAGAGGTGGATCTTTGTGATGTAGGAGGACATTGATAACCCACAAGTATAGCGGATCGCAACAACTTTTGAGGGTAGTGTATTCAACCCAAATTTATTGATTCGACACAAGGGGAGCCAAAGAATATTCTCAAGTATTAGCAGCTGAGTTGTCAATTCAACCACACCTGGAAACTTAGTATCTGCAGCAAAGTGTTTAGTAGCAAAGTAATATGATAATGGTGGTAGCGACAACAAAAGTAAAGACAGAAAAAGTAATGTTTTTGGTATTTTGTAGTGATTGTAACAGTAGCAGCGGGAAAGTAAATAAGCGAGAACTAGTATATGGAAAACTCGTAGGCACCGGATCAGTGATGTATAATTATGCCGGATGCGGTTCATCATGTAACAGTCATAACATAGGGTGACACAGAACTAGCTCCAATTCATCAATGTAATGTAGGCATGTATTCCGTATATAGTCATACGTGCTTATGGAAAAGAACTTGCGTGACATCTTTTGTCCTACCCTCTCGTGGCAGCGGGGTCCTATTGGAAACTAAGGGATATTAAGGCCTCCTTTTAATAGAGAACCGGAACAAAGCATTAGCACATAGTGAATACATGAACTCCTCAAACTATGGTCATCACCGGGAGTGGTCCCGATTAATGTCACTT
Organism: Triticum urartu; assembly: GCF_003073215.2. Lineage (NCBI taxonomy): Eukaryota > Viridiplantae > Streptophyta > Magnoliopsida > Poales > Poaceae > Triticum > Triticum urartu. Next base: position 221,428,383 of record NC_053022.1, read on the forward strand.
CGGGGTTGCCGGATCACAACACATAGTAGGTGACTATAGACTTGCAAGATAGGATCAAGAACTCACATATATTCATGAAAACATAATAGGTTCAGATCTGAAATCATGGCACTCAGGCCCTAGTGACAAGCATTAAGCATCGCAAAGTCATAGCAACATCAATCTCAGAACATAATGGATACTAGAGATCAAACCCTAACAAAACTAACTCGATTACATGATAAATCTCATCCAACCCATCACCGTCCAGCAAGCCTACGATGGAATTACTCACGCACGGCAGTGAGCATCATGAAATTGGTGATGGAGGCTGGTTGATGATGACGAAGGCAATGAATCCCCCTCTCCGGAGGCCCGAACGGACTCCAGATCAGCCCTCCCGAGAGGTTTTAGGGCTTGGCGGCGGCTTTGTATCGTAAAATGTGATAATTTCTTCTCTCTGATTTTTTTCTCATCGAAACTCAATATATGGAGGTGGAGTTGGAGTCGGAGACGCAACAGGGGGCCCACCCTCGTGAGAAGGGTGTGGGCCCCCTGGTCTTCATCTTTGGCGAGGATTTTTTATTGTTTTTTCTAAGATGTCCCGTGGAGTTTCAGGTCATTCCGAGAATATTTGTTTTCTGCACATAAAACAACACCATGGTAATTCTGCTGAAAACAGCATCAGTCCGGGTTAGTTCCATTCAAATCATACAAGTTAGAGTCCAAAACAAGGGCAAAAGTGTTTGGAAAAGTAGATACGACGGAGACGCATCAACTACCCCACGCTTAAACCCTTGCTTGTCCTCAAGCAATTCAGTTGACAAACTGAAAGAAAGAAAGAAAGAAAAACTTTTACAAACTCTATTTGCTCTTGTTGTTGTAACTATGTCAAGCCAGCATTCAAGTTTTCAGCATAGATCATAACTAACCACATTTGCAATAATTCTCAGGTCTCACAATTACTCATATCAATAGCATAATCAACTAGCAAGTCATAATAATAAATCTCGGATGACAACACTTTCTCAAAACAACCACAATATGATATAACAAGATGGTATCTCGCTAGCCCTTTCTGAGACCGCAAAACATAAATGCAGAGCACCTTTAAAGATCAAGGACTGACTAGACATTGTAATTCATGGTAAAAGAGATCCAATCATAGTCATACCCAATATAAATTAATAGTAATGAATGCAAATGACAGCTGTGCTCTCTAGCTAGTGCTTTTTAATAAGAAGGTGATGACTCAACATAAAACTAAATGGATAGGCCCTTCGTAGAGGGAAGCAGGGATTTGTAGAGGTGCCAGAGCTTGGTTTTGAAATAGAGACAAATTGTATTTTGAGCGGTATACTTTCATTGTCAACGATGTTGATATCTTCCATGCTAAACACATTATAGGCGATTCCCAAAGAGAATGGTAAAGTTTATACTCCCCCTCCACCAACAAGCATCAATCCATGGCTTGCTCGAAACAACGAGTGCCTCCAACATACATCAGGTCCCAGGGGGAGTTTTGTTTGCAATTAATTTTGATTAAGTTTGCATAAAGCATGGGATTGGGCATCCCGGTGACCATCCATTTTCTCGTGAGTGAGGAGCAGAGTCCACTCCTCTTGAGAATAACCCGCCTAACATGGAAGATAAGGACACCCTTGGTTGATACATGAGCTATTCGAGCGTACAAAACAGAATGTTTATTTGAAGGTTTAGAGTTTGGCGCATACAAATTTACTTGGAACGGCAGGTAGATACCGCATATAGGTAGGTATGGTGGACTCATCTGGAATAACTTTGGGGTTTAAGGGATTGGATGCACAAGCAGTATTCCTGCTTAGTACAGGTGAAGGCTAGCAAAAGACTGGGAAGCGACAACAGCCATGTACGTGCATTAAAATTACTAAATATTGGATCCAAGCATGAGTAGGATATAATCCACCATGAACATAAATATCGTGAACGCTATGTTGATTTTGTTTCAACTACATGCGTGAACATGTGCCAAGTCAAGTCACTTAAATCATTCAAAGGAGGATACCACCCCGTCATACCACATCATAATCATCTCAATAGCATGTTGGCACACAAGGTAAACCATTATAACTCATAGCTAATCAAGCATGGCACAAGCAACTATGATCTCTAATTGTCATTGCAAACATGTTTATTCATAATAAGCTAAATCAAGAACGAGGGACTCATCATATTTACAAAAAAAAGAGGTCGAGTTCATACCAGCTTTTCTCATCTCAGTCAGTCCATCATATATCATCATAATTGCCTTTCACTTGCACGACCGAACGGTGTGAATAATAATAAGAGTGTACGTGCATTGGACTAAGCTGGAATCTGCGAGCATTCAATAAACAGGAGAAGACAAGGCAATATGGGCTCTGGGTTAAATCAACAATAATGCATATAAGAGCCACTTCAACAATTTAATTATGGTCTTCTCCTACTGACCCCAAAGAAAAGAAAAGAAATAAAACTATTTACACGGGACAGCTCCCAACAAGCAAAAGAAGAACGGGAAATATTTTTGGGTTTTATTTTTAATTATTACTACTACAGCAGAAAAATAAACTACTACTAATTTTTTTGGTTTTTATTAAGGTTTAACAAACACACAAGAAGAAAGCAGGAAAAAGAAAATAAACTAGCATGGATATTACAGTGAAAAAGTATGAGCACCGACATCTAGCAGTGAGTGTGTGTGAACATAAATGTAATGTCGGTGAGAAATACATACTCCCCCAAGCTTAGGCTTTTGGCCTAAGTTGGTGTATGGCCATGGCTGGCCTAGCGGATATCCATAATAATAGTTGTTGGGGTCGTACTGTGATGAGGAAGAATAGTTGGGATCATACTGTGATGAAGATGAAGACTCTGACTACCACTGGCTGACAGTCATCTCTGGATCCCAAGAATAAACAGATTATCGTGGAGGCTCATCTTGTGGCTCCTGTTCTGGAGCTGGTGCAGGATTCTTGTAAGCTTGGACGGCAGCCCACGTAACGAGGTAGGGTCCTACAAAATTAAACAAAGAAGGAGCAGGCAACGTAATAGTTTCAGGATGGTGTTTGTTAAAGAACAATTGATACTTAAGCTCTCCTGTCCTATTCTTAACAATAAAATCATGTGCCACCATACTTTTATGATCTAGATAAACACGGGGCAGCACCTTTTCTTCCTTCTCAGCATGCCTAATAGGTATGTTAAAATGTGCAGCTAGGCATGTGGCATAGACGCCTCCAAAGATGGGACCCTTAGTACGGTTCATACTTAACCGTCTAGCAATAATACCGCCCATACTAAAAGTGTTATCACTGTATAAACCATGGTGCAGAATAATTATATCAGGGATACTAAGGTTTCCACTGTTTCCACGTCCAATTAAACAACGACTAGCAAATAATGCAAAGTAACGTAAAACAGGAAAATGTATGCTAGTGATTCGTGCATCGGAAACCTTTCTAGTTTCTCCTACAGTGATAGTATGAATAAACCCAGCCACATCATCATGATGTGGTTCTTCTATCTTTCCCTCAAAAGGGATTAAAAAAATCCGACAGAAATCATAAAGTGGCATCTCCTTATGCTCATCATATAAATGAAACTCCACCGTAGGTGGTGAGTTCCTAGAATGAAAATAAAAGTTTTGCACAAAAGTATTTGTGAGTAAGAGATACTGATCGCATTGGTCGTGTAGGAAAGCGGTGATGCCTGCATTGTGAGCCAATTCATGAAAATCTTCATAGATACCGGCCGCTCTAAAGAAATCTTCAGAAGGCCATTCACACGCCCGAATCTCTGCGGTGCGCGGCAAATTATACTTAGGCTTTGGTGCCTTTTCCTTCGAGCTTTGGCTTGATGAGCCCCTCAAAAATCTCCTCATTATTTTTCTGAAACAATCTGAAATTTTTAGTAACTTCAAACAAAAGTGAACCAACTTCAATAATATTGATAGCAACTACTCCTACAAGTGCCTAGAGCCTATATCAAGCATTAGAACTACTTGGAACCATATAAATTTGACGTGCAAGCTCAAGAACAAGGTCACCTATGCAGCCCAAATTTGCAAAGAATAAAGCACTAGAACAAAAACTAATTGGACCAATGAAGGAGTCACATACCAAGGAACAATCTCCCCAAGCAGTTTTGCGAGAGGTGCTTTGAGCAAGGAGATCAAAAATCACAGCAAAAGTGGCTGGAACTCGTGCTTGAGTTGGTTTTTCATGTTTGTGTGAGATAGAGGAAGAAGATTGGAGCTGGGATAAGTGGAGGAGGGCCACCGTGGGCCCACGAGGCAGGGGGCACGCCCTAGAGGGGGGCGCCCACCACCCTCGTGACCAGGTGACAGCTCCTCCCGCGGTAATTTTTGCACAGTAAATCCTCAAATATTCCCGAAAAAATCATATTAAATTGGCATGTCATTCTGAGGACTTTTATTTTCGGGATATTTTTATATTGCACGGATAAGTCAGGAAATAGACAGAAAATTCTGTTTTTACTTTATTTAATATAAATAACAGAAAGTATAAGTGGGGTACAGAAGGTTGTGCTTCTAGTTTCATCCATCTCATGCTCATCAAAAAGAATCCACTAACAAGGTTGATCAAGTCTTGTGAACAAACTCATTCCGATAATCATGAAACCGGAGAAATTTCAAAATCACTAAGTTACCTCAATGGGGATATGCACATCTCCAATAATAAGAATATCATATTTCTTCTTGACAGTAGGAAGAGGAAATTCAAAACCTCCAAATATAATCGATGGAATTTTTCCAATAGAGTTGATACTATGAACTTGAGGTTGTTTCCTCGGAAAGTGTACCGTATGCTCATTACCATTAACATGAAAAGTGACATTGCCTTTGTTGCAGTCAATAATAGCCCCTGCAGTATTAAGAAAAGGTCTTCCAAGAATAATAGACATACTATCATCCTCGGGAATATCAAGAATAACAAAGTCCGTTAAAATAGCAACGTTTGCAACCACAACAGGCACATCCTCACAGATACCGACAGGTATAGCAGTTGATTTATCAGCCATTTGCAAAGATATTTCGGTAGGTGTCAGCTTATTCAAGTCAAGTCTACGATATAAAGAGAGGGGCATAACACTAACACCGGCTCCAAGATCACATAAAGCAGTTTTAATATAATTTCTTTTAATGGAGCAAGGTATAGTAGGTACTCCGGGGTCTCAAAGTTTCTTTGGTATTCCACCCTTAAAAGTATAATTAGCAAGCATGGTGGAAATTTCAGCTTCCGGTATCTTTCTTTTATTAGTAATGATATCCTTCATATATTTAGCATAAGGATTTGTTTTAAGCACATCAGTTAATCGCATACACAAAAAGATAGGCCTAATCATTTCAGCAAAGCGCTCAAAATCCTCGTCATCCTTTTTCTTGGATGGTTTCGGAGGAAAAGGCATGGGTTTCTGAACCCAAGGTTCCCTTTCTTTACCATGTTTCCTAGCAACAAAGTCTCTTTTATCATAACGTTGATTCTTTGATTGTGGGTTATCAAGATCAACAGCAGGTTCAATTTCTACATCATTGTCATTACTAGGTTGAGCATCATCATGAACATCATCATTAATATTTTTACTAGGTTCATGTTCATTACCAGATTGTGTTTCAGTATCAGACATAGAAATATCATTTGGATTATCAGGTGGTTCAGCAATAAGTTCACTAGAAGTTTGCACAGTTCTATCATTTTTCTTCTTCTTCTTTTTAGAAGAACTAGGAACATCAATATTATTTCTTTGAGAATCTTGCTCGATTCTCTTAGGGTGGCCTTCAGGATACAAAGTTTCCTGAGTCATTCTACCAGTTCTAGTAGCCACCCTAACAGCATAAACATTTTTCTTACTATTCATTTCATCAAGCACTTCTTTTTGAGCCTGAAGTACTTGTTCTACTTGAGTGGTAACCATAGAAGCATGTTTGCTAACAAGTTTAAGTTCACCTTTAATATTAGCCATATAATCACCCAAGCGTCTAATCATATAAGCATTTTCTTTTAATTGTCTACCAAAATAAGCATTGAAGTCGTCTTGCTTAAACATAAAGTTATCAAACTCATCCAAGCACTGACTAGCAATTTTAGTAGGAGGGACTTCAGCTTTATCATATCTATAGAGAGAATTTACCTTCACTACCTGTGTCGGGATATCGGGATCAGGAGGTTCTTCAGTAAATAAAGAATTAAGATAATATGTTTCTTCAACAGGCAGTATATTAAGTCCATGTATTTCTTCAATAGGAGGTAAATTCTTAACGTCTTCAGCTTTAATACCTTTTTCTTTCATAGATTTCTTTGCCTCTTGCATATCTTCGGGACTGAGAAATAAAACACCTCTCTTCTTCGAAGTTGGTTTAGGGATAGGCTCAGTAATTGGAGCAGGAGTTGGCTCGGGAGCTGGTTCTGGAGGTGCCCGATTATTTTCATTTGTCAACATATTATTCAATAGAATTTTAGCTTCATCCGGTGTTCTTTCCCTGAAAAGAGAACCAGCACAACTATCTAGGTAATCTCTGGAAGCATCGGTTAGTCCATTATAAAAGATATCAAGTATTTTAGGTTTCTTAAGAGGATGATCAGGCAAAGCATTAAGTAACTTGAGAAGCCTCCCCAAGCTTGTGGGAGACTCTCTTCTTTAATTTGCGCGAAGTTGTATATTTCCCTCAAAGCAGCTTGTTTCTTATGAGCAGGGAAATATTTAGCAGAGAAGTAATAAATCATATCCTGGGGACTACGCACACAACCAGGATCAAGAGAATTAAACCATACCTTAGCATCACCCTTTAATGAGAATGGAAATATTTTGAGTATATAAAAGTAACATGATCTCTCATCATTAGTGAACAGGGCAGCTATATCATTTAACTTAGTAAGATGTGCCACAACAGTTTCAGATTCATAGCCATAAAACGGATCAGATTCAACCAAAGTAATTATATCAGGATCAACAGAGAATTCATAGTCCTTATCAGGAACACATATAGGTGAAGTAGCAAAAGCAGGGTCAGGTCTCATTTTATCTCTAAGTGATTCTTTGTTCCATTTAATTAATAACCTCTTAAGCTCATATCTATCTTTGCGAGCTAAAATAGTGGCAGAAGATTCCATATCAAAAAGATAACCCTCAGGAATAACACAATATTTTCATCATCACTATCATCATCGTATTCAGATTCAATAATTTCTTTTTCTCTAGCCCGAGCAATTTTTTCATCAAGAAATTCACTAAGGGGCACAGCAGTATCAGGCATAGAAGCAGTTTCATCATAAGTATCATGCATAGCAGAAGTGGCATCATCAATAACATGCGACATATCAGAACGAATAGTAGAAGCAGGTGTAGGTGTCGCTAACTTACTCATAATAGAAGGTGAATCAAGTGCAGAGCTAGATGGCAGTTCCTTACCTCCCCTCATAGTTGAGGGATAGATCTTGGTTTTTGGATCCCTCAAGTTCTTCATAGTGTCCAGCAGATATAAATCCCAAGTGACTCAAAGAATAGAGCTATGCTCCCCGGCAACGGCGCCAGAATTAGTCTTGATAACCCACAAGTATAGGGGATCGCAACAGCTTTCGAGGGTAGAGTATTCAACCCAAATTTATTGATTCGACACAAGGGGAGCCAAAGAATATTCTCAAATATTAGCAGCTGAGTTATCAATTCAACCACACCTGGAAACTTAGTATCTGCAGCAAAGTGTTTAGTAGCAAAGTAATATGATAGTGGTGGTAGCGGCAACAAAAGTAAAGACAGCAAAAGTAATGTTTTTGGTATTTTGTAGTGATTGTAACAGTAGCAGCGGGAAAGTAAATAAGCGAGAACCAGTATATGGAAACTCGTAGGCACCGGATCAGTGATGGATAATTATGCCGGATGCGGTTCATCATGTAACAGTCATAACATAGGGTAACACAAAACTAGCTCCAATTCATCAATGTAATGTAGGCATGTATTCCGTATATAGTCATACGTGCTTATGGAAAAGAACTTGCATGACATCTTTTGTCCTACCCTCCCGTGGCAGCGGGGTCCTATTGGAAACTAAGGGATATTAAGTCCTACTTTTAGTAGAGAACCAGAACAAAGCATTAGCACATAGTGAATACATGAACTCCTCAAACTATGGTCATCACCGGGAGTGGTCCCGATTATTGTCACTTCGGGGTTGCCGGATCATAACACATAGTAGGTGACTATAGACTTGCAAGATAGGATCAAGAACTCACATATATTCATGAAAACATAATAGGTTCAGATTTGAAATCATGGCACTCGGGCCCTAGTGACAAGCATTAAGCATAGCAACATCAATCTCAGAACATAATGGATACTAGGGATCAAACCCTAACAAAACTAACTCGATTACATGATAAATCTCATCCAACCCATCACCATCCAGCAAGCCTACGATGGAATTACTCATGCACGGTGGTGAGCATCATGAAATTGGTGATGGAGGATGGTTGATGATGACAACGGCGACGAATCCCCCTCTCCGGAGCCCCGAACGGACTCCAGATCAGCCCTCCCGAGAGGTTTTAGGGCTTGGCGGCAGCTCCGTATCGTAAAACGCGATGATTTCTTCTCTCTGATTTTTTTCTCATCGAAACTCAATAAATGGAGGTGGAGTTGGAGTCGGAGACGCAACAGGGGCCCACGAGGTTGGGGGCGCGCCCTAGGGGGGGCGCCCCACCCTCGTGAGAAGGGTGTGGGCCCCCTGGTCTTCATCTTTGGCAAGGATTTTTTATTGTTTTTTCTAAGATGTTCTGTGGAGTTTCAGGTCATTCCGAGAATATTTGTTTTCTGCACATAAAACAACACCATGGTAATTCTGCTGAAAACAGCGTCAGTCCGAGTTAGTTCCATTCAAATCATATAAGTTAGAGTCCAAAACAAGGGCAAAAGTGTTTGGAAAAGTAGATACGACGGAGACGTATCAGACATGTCGTCGTCTTGCTCGATGAAGAGTGGGTTGGTAGAAGTTCTTGGCCTATCCATCATTCCAAGCAAATATGTGAGTGGGAGAAATAGGAGAACTTATACCAAATGTACCTTGACCGATGTTGAAGATGGAACAATGATCACTCAAATGTGGAAAAAGGAAATAGCACAATTGGTACCAATTCTTCTCAGTTTCTCACACCTACACAAGTAAAATCTTATAGTGGAGCTCGGTTAGGATGGTGGCACAAAATTTGATCCAATTGTTAGTGAGCCTCAAAAATGTTGGAGAAGATTCGCAAATTTGCAAATGCAACAAGTAGACCAATAGCAAGATATGGTACATAGGAACGCACAACACTAGAGAGACGCTAGCACAATTGCACAATAGGCAGATACGAAACTTGAACACAACCTACTAACCAAAAATGCAACGACTTCTATCCTAAGTGTGCTATTCCGATGATATGATCCAAGATGATCGAGTATGAAAATCTTAATGTTGTATGATGCTATGGTTCTTGCTTAAAAGCTCTTTGCTTATCTTTCCCTTTTTGCTTAAAAGCTTGTTTGCCTCTTTCTCTATGGAGCTCTTTTCTCATGCAAAACTTGACGAACCAAGATAGCAATTGTGTATGCAATGACAACTTTGTGACACAAGAGATGATACCAAGATGTGCACCATGATGATATGGTATGTATGCTATGGGAAGTATGATCAGTAATGTGCACAAGTAACGTTGCCGGCAATACTCAAAGGCTAGTCTCGATGGGTAAGATACGCAAAATTGGGCTATGGTGGTTATCAATGTAATGGAAAGAATGTATAATGATGGGATATCATGATATGAAGATGAGGTTACCGTTCCTGCATACGGTATAGTGTCCAAATGGTGGACTAGTCATTGTCGATGACGAATCCGTGGCGAAGATGAGAGGCGGTGATGTTGATGTCGAACCATCCTTAATTAGCCGAAACACATTAGGAAATGGAATCCGCAACTCAAATTCTCAAAGCAAAATGTGACAAAATTGTGTCGGAGTGCGAAACGAGTAAGCAATGGTGGTTGCGGAGAGCGATGGTGGTATCCGGGTGGATATGTGGAAGTGGAAAGGGTATTATAGTGCGTATGTGGAGGTGGAGGTGGAGTGGTGGTGGTGGCCGAACTGAACTTTTTTGCAGTTTTGTTAGGAAACGTCGGACGTCCGGTGGCTGGCGGACGTCCGGTGCCTGGGCGATTTTGGGCACGAGATGAACAGCTAGGGTTCATGGTGGAGGTGGCAAAAATTGCCGAATCCGAGCAATTTTGTGGATGGAAATGATGGAGGCGAAGGGGAAAAGCTAGATCCACTCGTGGCAAAGCAAATCCATGGATCAAATCCAACAAAACTTCATCACACCAACAAATCACAAAAAAATATTGGGGCTATTTTTGGTGGGGATTTTCGAAATTGGGGAAGAACACAACAAAATGAAGCTAGAAAACAAGGGGTAGGGGCTCCAAATCCGTGATCAACGTGGCTCATGATACCAAGATGATGTAGGGTGGAAACCCTTGGGCCGATCTTTTACGATTAGAGTGGATCCTACGAAGAACACGAGAGGAGAACGAGGGGAATCACAAGAGAAAACACTCAAACCAACAAGATTCGGTCACACATATGCTAGATTCTCGAAACACAAAGAGATACATGGTCCAAACCCAACGAAGGACGATACATAGGGTCACTAGTTATTCTCTGTGAGGAGGTCTTGAGGTCTTCTCGTTAGGGGTCTTGAATCCAACTTGATCTTCTCCAAGGAGGTGACGGTTTCTCTCGGTGGAGTAGATCCGGATGGATGAGCGAGGCTCTATCTCACATATGAGCTATCACAATGCTAACCCTAACTAGGAGGAGGATGTCTATTTATAGCCTTAGTGCAAATGGGGGTGAAGTGAAGGGGTACATGGGCCTCGGGCCTGAAACTGTGCACACACAGGTACCGGACGTCCGGTGGGTACCGGTCGTCTGGTGGCTCACGGGCGTCCGGACGTCCGGAAGTCGCCGGACTTCCGCTAATTTGGCCCGGTTGAGGTGGCACCGGATTTCTGGAGATAGTCGATCGTCTAGTCGCTTCGAACATCCGCTGATTTGGCTCGAGTGTGGTGGTGCCAGTCGTCCGGTGGAGGCCGGACATCTGCTCGCTGGGAGGTGTGGCCGGTCGTCCGGTCTTGGATGGACGTCCGCTTGCTGTAGCTTGCGTTGGGTGGGACTTGGGTAGACTGGGGCTTCATGTGTCGGAGATCCGGTCCCGACCGGTCGTCTAGTGGCTGGAGCTTCTTTGGAAACTCTATTTCTTGTCCATCATCCTTGGTGTCCTCGCCGTCTTGTCCGTTGGATGTAGCTGCTCCGTGGCCTTCCTTCAAGTACCTGATCACTCATAGTGTTCCCGCTTGAGGTAGTAGCCGTGTCTCATGTATAGAAAGTGGTAGTTCGGAGAGGAGAGAGTTCACCTTATCTTCGATAGCCTTTGCTCGGGCCCTTGTCATTCATCCAAGTGGTGTCGTAGGCGATGTAGGTAGGTCCATGGGGATGAACTTGGATGCTCTGCATCATAAGGTTGCCCCGGGCCTCCTTTTATAGGTTAAGGGGTCACCACAGTGGAAAATCAGTCATTATGTACTGATAAGATAGCAAACAGTGCTATCATACCTAACTCTGCAGGCTGACAAAGCGCATAAAATATGTCGCTCGATGTCACGTCGTCGTTTTCCCGGCAAGCCTTGCCGGGGAGTTTTGCCAGCTTCGTGTCTGCTTGCTTGACACGTCATCGGACGAGTGTTGTCTGTAAGTATTTCCTATAGAAAGAGGCTGCCATGTGGAAGATGGCTGCCACTTAGTCACTTTGCAGCTTGACACCGCACTGATCGACGACGTGCGTCGTGGTGAGGTGGTTTGGTGAGGTGGCTACATCTCCGTGAGCCCGGCAGGCCCTGCCGAGGCGTCTTGGAGGTCTTCTTCCGAGGGTGACCCCGTCTTTGCCGGGCTCGCCTGCACGGCAAGGGACACTTTTCTCCTAGTGGTTTCTGACTTCTCTGGCTTGTCCTTGGTCCTCTTGATCTGCATGTTGGCCTTTTGAGAATCTCGCTTTCTTGTACTTTGGCCTACCCTTGGTGCTTTAAATTTACTCCCATGCCTGTGCATAGTCTGGGCAACGGACCCAGGGTTTGTTCCACCAATAGAAGCCCCCTGGCCTGCCCCGAACGCGCTGCCGAGCATCGTCGAGGTAGGTCCTAATAAGTGCACAGGTAGGGGTGTGGAAGAGGCTGGCCTCTTGAGATCTTCTTTGCTTCTTCATTAATCTTGAGTCCGGGCCAGTTTCTGGTTTCCCCGCTTGTTGCGTAAAGCCAATCATGGTGGGGCCACTCTTGTAATGGCCCGTGAATGACTTCAATGGACGGGGTAGAAACTGCCAATTCACTCTTCCCACCACGCCCTTATCCTTAGCCACGTATGCTACATGCATCGCGCGGGGTAGGTAATGGAGGCGCGTGGTGCAGGAGAGTGTCAAAGTGGGGGCCCGGTCTTCATGAATTGGCGGAGGAGGGCGGCGGTCGCCTGTCGAGGGAGCGGCTCTCTTCCTCAGTCACCTATAAAAGGGAGGGCGAGGGGAGAATGCAGTCATCCATCTTTGCATCCCTTCTCCTCCAATTTCTGCCTTCTATTGATTATGTTGAAGAGAAGAGTGTGCGGCCAGGCCCTGGGCTCTAGCTTGAGGTTGGTGACATCAAATGCTTTTGCTGATGCTTGGGGAGTGAGCCTAGTCCAAGCCTGGAGAAGACGCGGCGGACAAACCGCCCGTGGCGCGGGGGATATCAAGCTTTCCCATTGTGGGAAAATGCTTGCTCCTTCCAGCATGGCTGGTTGTGCATCGGGTAGAGCGGCATTCAGTGTAATGACCCGAGACCAACGCTCCAGACGCCTTCCTTGTTTTCTATTGTTATCGTGTGTTTGTAATTGTTATTTTGCATTGCATCATGTCATCATGCCAGCATGTCATTTATTTTTGCAACTCATCTTAATAAATCGTATGGATCTTCGATCCATTTAAACCGACGGAATTCACATGGTGATTCTCTTTATAACATAATCTCCCAATATATTAGGGAGCTATAATAAATATTCCATTAACTTGGAATCACCCATAACACAATTGCACTACTCTTCAACTCTTCTTTTATCCAACTCAACTTCCTATCCATCCTTTTAGACCTTTTAAGTTAAATTGCAAATTGAGTTTCAATTTTACTTTTTCCATAAATGTTCCAAATATGCCCATAAATCACATCTAATGTGTGGGATCATCTCATCAAATCTCAGTCCAGTTAGAGCCCATTCGAATGGGCTTCAAGATTCAAACATGTTGAATTAAATTCAACTTGTGCGAATTTTCTTTTCTCTAAAAATCCTCTTACCATTTTATATAAATTCCTCATATTTTTATGAGTCCAGGAAAATTAACCTCATGCCAAATTCTACCACTAACCCCTACATTTTCTTCTCCTTTCATTTGATATTTTCTGTTATTTGGGGATTAGAGAGAAGTGAGAGATCAGAGAGAAGCCAGATGCAGCCTATAGTCGCCTCTAGCCGGACCAGTTGACCCAAGGCCCATCCGCTCCCTCCTAACCCTAGCCCGATTTGCCTTCATCCCCCTCGCTCGCTGGCTTCATCTCCCTCTCGTCCTCCCACACCGCCGCCACTCACACACACGCACGCATCGAGCCAGGGAGAGGAGCTCCCTACACCCGGTCCCCTTGCCGCCTGCACTGCGAAACCCCCATGCCCGACCTCCTCCTCGCCGCCCTTGGTGTCGCACCACCAGACCCCCCCCCACGTCGCCCTTGTCGATGACCAGCGCTACCCCTGTAGCCTTCTCTCCTCTGCGTCGTCACCTCCCCAACAGCGCCGCCCCTCCTGGCCTTCTCGCCGGCCAGCCCTCTGCGACCTCCTCCGCCCCCCTCTGTTAGCTCCCCTGCAGGGCTCCTCTTCCTTTGCGCCGTCTTTGTCGAGCGCCAGGAGCTCGACCTCGAGCCTCTCCATGCGCGCCAGCACCCATGCATCGCTCCTGAAGGCACGCAGCTGCCGCGAGCTCCCTCGCCTCGCTGTCACACTCGCGTGCCATGACCGCCGCCGCAGAGCTCCCAGCCTCCGGCAGCTGTTGTTGATGTCTGGCACCCCTGCTTCCTACCATGTCGCCCCTGCCTCGATGCCTGATTTTCCTCTGCGCCCGCCTTGCACCAAGCTCCACCATCGTTCGATCCCCCACCTCGCCATGGACGAGGTTGTCCCCAGCAGCAGGCTGACTACTTCACCTCCAGTGCCATTGCTCGTTTGGTTGCCACCTGCTGCTTCCTCCGAGCGCCATCACCGAATCCTCGCTGGCCCTTCAAAGAGTGGCACCCCAAGTGCAGCGATGACCCTTGGAGAACCCTGTCCCGTGTACTATTCTGTTGCTGCACTAGAACCTGCCAAGTACCCCGACGTTCGTCACAATGCTCGACTCCATCGCCGAGAACGACTACATGACGACCCTGGATATGTAACCGCAAGACGCCAAGTACCCCTTCGAGTTGTCAAGATCAGCAAGTTCGAAGACCCCAAGTACCACGACAATCGACGCATAGTACCACTACCTTTTCCGTGTACATCTTCCGTCGCCGAAGACCCATGTAGCGCGAACGCCAAGTTCCACTACCGTCGCCCCCGGAAACATCGGATGCGTCAAGTCCCTCTCCGAGACGTGTGCCACTACTTCCACTACCGTCTCCACATACACCTACTTCCCTCAACGAACTCGACCTGCCCGAAAAAATGCATGCTTCAAAGGTGTAACCATCGAGTCGTCCTTCCGAGAACGAATGCATGTGTGATTGTCGGATTTTGGGTTCCGGCAAAACCCTTGAGGTTTGAAAACTAGGGTGCGCACAAAGATCTCTCCCCCTCTCTAGCTCGCGCACATCATGATCTCACGGCCTAGCTCGACGAACCCAAAGAACAAGAGACACAAGAGTTTATACTGGTTCGGGCCACCGATGTGGTGTAATACCCTACTCCAGTGTGGTGTGGTGGATTGCCTCTTGGGCTGAGGATGAATAGTTACAAGGGAAGAACAGCCTCCTGAGGAGAGGTGTTCTTGTGCTTGGTGAACTTGTGTGAGGCTATGGATGGAATGGCCCCGATCCAATATCAGATGCCTCCTACGGTGGTGGCTAGTCCTATTTATAGAGGCCCTGGTCCTCTCCCCAAATATTGAGCGGGAAGGGATCCCACAACGGCCAAATTCGAAGGGAGACAACTAGTACAAGTTATCTTGACTAAAGGTGGTTTTCGCCGGCCAAAGGCTCTGGTGGTGACGCCGTCTTGGGCTCCACGGTGACCTCCGTCCTGCCGTCCTGCTGGTCTTGGTCTCGTTGCACCAATATGGAAACCTTTGCCTGATGCCTCGGGACTCCTCGCCTGTGCTTTCCCCTTTAGCACCAAAGAGGAAACAAGGACACTGTGCGCGCTGGCGCTCGCCTGGCCTTGGTCATCATGGCTTACGTCACAGGAACCTCGCGAGGTGTCCCTCGCCTTGATCTCTCCGCCCCTCACGAGCCGGCCTGGGGAGGCCGCCCCTGAGGAGGTCTTGCGTCGTCCACCTCGCGAGGCTTGGCCCCTCGCGAGGGTCTTGAGTGTTTACTGGTGAAGATGGGCCGTACAGAGCCGCTGGTGGAGCCACGCCGCGGGCCGTAGGTAGGCAAGTCTGGGGACCCCCGTTCCCAGAACGCCGACAGTAGCCCCCGGGCCCAAGGCGTGCTCGGGGTTGGATTCGAGGCGAAGCCAAAGGGCAAGTGCGGAGTGCCGCGGGCCCCAACAGCCTGTGGCCCACGTGGCAATTGATTGGGCGTGGGCGTCTCCGCTTCCCCACGCTGCCTCGGCAACTGCCCGTCTAACAAAAAGGCTGGCGCGGGCAATGCTTGCCTTCATTGCTTTCCTTCGTCTCGCTCCAGATCCCCTCTCTTGCTCCTTGCTTCTGAAATCTCCAGATCTACTTCAATCCTCTTCCAAGCTTCCGACCAATGGCGCCCCGAAAGGCTAAGGCCATTTTGCCGCCTGCCAGGTACGAGCCAGCTCTGGACGCGCCCAATGTCTTGGAGAATAACCTCGCCGCCATTCGCCTGCTGACGATGGGGGAGAACAATGATAAGGGGAAGACCGAGCTCCAGGCTGGCTCCGCTGTGCCGGAGGCTTCGAAGACCTCCTTCTGCCCCTTCTTTATGAGCAACATCGTCGCGAACCTGGTTCCCCCCTTCTCCGACTTCTTCTATGCCGTCCTCCGTCATTACAGATTGCAGCCCTCCATATCCATCCCAACTCCTTTCTTCTCTTGTCAATCTTTGCCTTCTACTATGAGGCGTATGTCGGGGTGATGCTGTCTGTGGCACTGCTGCGCCACTTCTTCTTCCTCCGAATCAACGATGACCACACCTCTGGGTGCGCCAACTTCATCGCAGCCGGCAAGGGTAACGCGATCTCGAAGGCTGGAAAGAAGGTCGAAGGCTTCAGGATTAAGTGGGTCATGATGGGTGCCAATTGTGTCCACCCGCGGTTGAAGCTGCTAACGAAGATGCCCTAGTCTAACGAGGGGTGATCCTGCGTGAAGCTTACTGATGACCGGGCGAAGTCGATGCTGGAGAAGATGACCACCGACCTAAGGTCGGGCAAAGCGAAGGTGGCGAAGCTGACAGGGGCCATGATCCTAAGAGAATTCCTGATGCTGCAGGTGGCTCCTCTCCAGGCACACTCGCGCCCCCTGTGGACGCTTGGGGGCGGAGAAGACAAGCTTCGCTTGAATCCGGAGGCCTTGTCTGAAGAGAAGCTGGCTGTGGCTCTCGGCTTCTTGGTCGGGGATGACCAGGAGTATCCGCCGAGTGCCCACGTTCCCTTGTTCCTTCGTAAGGACGGGGCGCAGGTCGTGGCCGCCATGCCCACCTTTTACTGGCGCGGCCTGGTGCCGCCAGCGCCCCCTGGTGGCAACTGCGCTGGTGGACGTGTCTTCTGGTGATTCCTGCATGGAGGGGGAAGAGGAGGAGCGTGAAGAGCGCAAGTCGGAGGCAACCCCCGAGGGGATGGGGGAGACCTCCCCCTTGCGCAGGGCCGACATCCTCCGCACCCTGCCTGATGACGATGACGAGGCTGGCGTCCTCCCGGAGAGAGAGGAGCCACCCGTGGTCCCGACAGCGCCTAGAGCTGCTTCCAGTCCATCTGCTGCCCCTGCTTCTACTCCTAGAGCCCGCGCGCCTGCGCCTCAGGCTGCGAGGCTCTTAGGCTTCAAGCTTAAGAAGTGGAGGGACTACGCCACGGTGGACCAGTAAGTGTTCTTGTCCTGCCTTGTTCTTGCTTCTGCTGCTCGTCCTTGATGCTTCTCTATTGTGCAATTAGGCCGACGCCCGCAGCGAAGAAGAGAAAGGAGGACGAGGTGGTACAGCTCGAGCCCAGATCGCCTCCTGCGGCCGCACCCCTCTCCATGGATAAGGGCAGTGACGACGCTCGTGCTTCTCCAGCCTGATCATCCTCGTGAGGCTTGGTGGAGCATCCTTGGGAGGAGTCAGCCCCCATGGCCCCGCTAGCTCCGGAGGTGCCAATGTCCGGCTCGGGCGCTAGGGTCCCCGAAGCTCAGGAGCTTCTGGCCTCCCAGGCCATGGTGGCGATGTCGCCTCCTCCTCCTCCTTCTACTGCATTGCTGTCTCCGGGTTCTTCCGCCTCTCCTGACGTCCTGGAGCGTGCTCTTTCTAGGATGACCTTGCTGCGAGAAGATCTTCAAAGCACCGACCGTCGCCTGGTGGCCGGGCGCCTGGAGCTGGTCTCTGGTTGGCTTCACTCCGATGTGTCTGTCTGGGCAACGCTGAGCCAAGCTGCTGTGGACTCCGAGAAGGACAGGGAGGCCCTCGCCCGAGCTGTGGCCACTCGCAAGGTGGCGCTGAAGGATGCCGGGGCCGCCCAGGATCGCTGCCGGTTGCTGGAGGCCAAGCTAGAGACCGTGCGGAGGGAGAGCGCGAAAGAAGCCCGAGGCCGCAAGGCGGAGGAGGAGAAGATGAAGGCCTGAGAGGACACCGTCAGGGATCGCGACGTCGAGCTGGAGCAGTTGGCGAAGGCGCAGGCCGCGGAGCGCAGCCGGCTAGAGGAGCTGGAGCAGAAACTGAAGGCGGAGAAGGTCAAGCTTGAAGCCAAGGCAAAGGTCCTGGCTGAGGACCACGTGGCCTTCAAGCTCATCGAGGAGAGGTCTCACACGGCGCTGCGGTCACTCTACGAGAAGGGATTGGAGGAGCCGCTGGCTACCAACGACGAGGGCCCCGCCCAGCTGCTTCCTTATCTAGTCGATGCGCTTGAGGACGTTGTGAGCGGTATCGGCCCCATGGCAGAGGAAGAAGCCCGCGTTCTTTCCTCAGCCACGCTAATGCGCGTCTTCAGCCACCTCCATCTCCGCGATCCTGCCACCCACCTTGACGAGCTGCTCGAGCCTGTGGACGACGAGCATTGCACGGCCGCTGCCGCAGCCGTGAAGGTTCAGGTGGAGGCCCTGCTGAAGAAGTTCCGCTCCTTCGCTCCCGCGCCCCCGACCGGCGGTGCTACTGATCCTGCAACTCTGGCTGGTGGTATAGGTGAAGGCGACGCCGTTGAAGAAGAAGCATCCCTTGCAGGCGATGGCGGTGTCCAAGGATGATGGGATCGCTTGCTGGCGGCTCCTTTCCTGTTTAGTTTCTGCAATATGCACCATCCCTTGTGGAGGCGTTAAACTCGCATTTGGTTTCAGGAGAACAATATGTCTTGTAATATTTGCTTTGAAATTCTGCGATTTCCTTTCCATTTGTTTTACGTTCTACGTTGATAGTGCCCGACCCCGCGCATACCTCAGCCGCCATTGGGCCGTCCTGATCACCAGGACGGACCAAGGAGTGAGGGGCTACGTGATCAGTTAGGCTCCTGGGTCGCGATGCTCGGGAGTCCCCCTTGATGCGCAAACAGCCTATAGAAAGGAGATCTGGAAGTAGGCCTAGTGTTCTACGTCGGCAGGGGCCGACCCTGTGCATACCTCAGCCGCCATTGGGCCATCCGGATCACCAGGATGGACCAAGGAGTGAGGGGCTACGTGGTCAGTTAGGCTCCTGGGTCGCGATGCTCAGGAGCCCCCCTTGATGTTCAAACGACCTTCGTACCTTGGCTCCACTTGGGAGGGCGCGCAATGACCAGGTTCGAGGGGCCTGGCAGGGTGGCATACACTTGGGCGTGACCCGAGCGCAGCCCCCGTGCCTAGCCCCCTCGCGCGACTCTCCCGAGGGGATGTGTTGCGATGAGGCTAGACATAGAGCTCGGAGGCTCCCTGAGGTTGACGCGGCCGTGAGACCGCCCTTAGTTGTTTATCACCAGTGCAGAGCATAGCGCTTCCGCACTTGCATGGGCATAGCCTCTCCTCGGCAGTGTCGACTGCCAGCGCAGATCATGGTGCTTCCACTAGCACGTGGGAGGGGACTCCCTACTGCGGAGAGCCCCCGGGGCGTGTACAGCCCCGCCCTGACACGTTGCTTGCATGTCAGGGCTAGATGAGGTGTGTCTGGGCACTCGTGAGCCAGCACGGGACTCAGGAGGCCCTACATCAAGGCGAGTTGCGCCTGGTCTTGGTTCTTGATGGCTGTGGTGTTCCTGCGAGATAGTTAGACAACCTGCGCTGAATGAATTTCCTGAGGTTATTGCACAAGAAGGCCAAGCACCAGCGACTCCAGGAGGTGACGTGAACGGGGCCGGCCCGCCAGACAGAGCTCGGCCGTTGGATTTATCAACGCTGCACGGACGGGCCCGATCACAGACGCCGTGCCTAGCCTTCTTATGCGAAGGATCCTGAAGAAAGACGATCGGCGGGTGGCTCCCATGGTGGGTGACTATCAAGCAGGTGATAATCATAGATAGATTCTGCAAGAAAAGCAAACTAACTCGGGTAATTGCAAGAACGATACATGCCACTGGGTTGGACCAAAGCGGCTTGGGGAATTTGCAGCCCGAGGGGTGCCCCCAGCAGTGTAAGCTAAAGATATAAAGGGATACATGCCGCAGGGACAGACCCACGCGGCCTGGGAATGATGTAGCCCAGGGGGCGCTCCCAGCTAAATAAACTTGAAAAATATCACCTAGTTTGGTTGTTGAAGGAGTGTTGAGGTAGCTGAAGACGTGCGCTGAAGAAGTCGCTCCTCACGAGCCGTCGAGGCCCAGAGCCTCGGGAGGCTCTGGAGGCTCAGGTGGCCTCCTGAGGACCGTCTCCATGTCCGCCAGGACTGTGATGCTTGGCCTCCTGACCTACCAGGATGCTCCGTAGGTTGCGCTGGAAGGCGGCTGCCACGCTTGGCAGGCCGAACGGCATGCGAACATAGATGTGAGGTGGACCCCCACAACGTCCAGCACGCGAAGGCTAGAAGCGCTCCTGAGATGCGGCCCTGTTCAGCCCTAGGATGTCGATGCAAACGCGCAGATCACCACCCTCGCCTGGATGGGGAGCAGCGCTAGGTGGGCGCTCCTCGCCTTGGTGATGAACTCCTGAGCGTCGGGCGCTCCTCGCCCGGTGTCCTCCTGAGGGAAACGTGTCGCAAAGCACGCCTCCATATGGTGCCCGAGCGCCTCCCTCGTGATGTTGTCTAGGTCCGAGGCCCTCCAGAAGAGAGCTCCCAAAGCCCTGCCCGAGGACGTTGTAGCCATGGTGGGTGAAAGCCATGAATTTGGCTAGAGCTGGGTACCCGAGGATTGCATTATACGGCAGGCGGATGAGGGCGACGTCGAAGTCGACGAGCTTGGTGTGGTAGTTGTCGCGCTGACCGAATGTGATAGGGTGATGAACTTGCCCTATCGGGGTGGTGGAGCCATCAGTCACTCCTGAGAAAGGCATGGTGGGCTGGAGCTGATCATATGGCACTTGAAGGCTGTCGAACGTCTTGACGGACAGGACACTAAGCCATACGCCGTCGTCGATGAGGGTCTTGGTGACTTGGACATTGCTGATGACTGGTGAACAGAGCATCGGGAGGACGCCGGCAGTTGCCGCACATTTGAGCTGGTCCGCTGAGCTAAAGGTGACGGCGTACTTGGACCATCTAGGCGGGCGAGTGGCCTCGAGCTTGGGGAGGGCTGCATTCACCTTGCAAGACAACTGCTTCAAGATGCGCTGGGAAGCTGGGGCCTGAGCGCCACCAAGATGCAGGCGATGGCGCGCAGCTCCTGGAAGCCCCCAGCTCCTTCGTCCTGTTGGTGGTCGTCATTCCTCCGTGGTGGTGGCGGCAGCGGAGGGAGAACAGGGTTGCCCCTGAGGATGGTCCTCGCGAGGCTGGTCCCTCCAGGCGCCCTCACGAGGCTGGTCCTGCCAGCGGTCCTCGCGATGTTGGTCACCCACTCTTGGTGGGGCCCGTGGTCGTCCCAACGTCCTCCACCTTGTCCACCTCCTCGGCCGTAGCCCCAGTCATTGCGCTCGGGTCGTCGACCGAAGCATCCATCTCGAATGGCCATGAGCTCTTGACAGTCGTTGGTGTTGTGGCTGCGCACGTTGTGGAAGGCGCAGAACGTACGGCTGCCCTTGGACGACTTGGGAAGGTCTCAGCCGCGCTTTGTGTCTGGCTCTGCCGCGAGTACGGTCACCCCTTTGCGCTTCACGTCCGTGACCTTGGCCTTCTTCTCCTCTGGATCCATAGCAGGAAGCTCGAGGAGGGAGAGACGCCCCTCCTCAGCTCTTGCACAATTGGTTGCTATGTTGAATAGCTCCAAAGTCGTGCATGGCTCCTCATGGATGGCGAGCTCCTCCTTCATCTTGATGTCGCGGACGCCATCGGAAAACACTGAGATGATGGCCTCGTCCGTCACCTTGGGGATCTTGAGGCTCACGCTGTTGAAGCGCTGGATGTACTTATGCGGGGTCTCTCCCGGCTGTTGCTTGATGTGGCACAGGTCACCCGCGGCCGGGGGGCGGTCGCGAGTGCCCTGAAAGTTGGCGATGAAGCTGTCGCGCATCTCATCCCCGGAGGAGACCGGGCCCGGGGGCAGGTTCAGGAGCCACGAGCGGGCGCCGTCCTTGAGAGCCATGGGGAACCAGTTCACCATGACCTTTTCGTCATTGTTGGCCGCCTCGATGCTCAGCTCATAGAGCTGCAAGAACTCTGCAGGGTCGGGGGTGCCGTCGTAGCAAGGAGGCAGATCTGGCTTGAACTTGCCTGGCCAGACGATGCTACACAGCTCAGGAGTGAAGGAGCAGCAGCCTGCCGTGGCCACTGGGGCCCGTCATGGAGGCGAAGCTTGATTTTGGTGTCCCTGCGCCACCACGGCAAGTGGCGCATGGCCCTGCCACGGCAAGCGATCCTGATGTGGCAGTGCTGGGAGTGGTGGAGCATTTTCTTGCATACGGGGGACCTCTTGGCAGCTTCTTTCTTCGTGCGCGGGCACACGGCACGGAGGATCACGCCGCGGGACCGCACATCTTGGAGCAAGGATGCCGTCTTGACGCGAAGGGAGCGGAGGCGCTCCATGAGCCGCGCGTCTTGGCGCGAGGGCGCCGTCTTGATGCGGAGGGGGCGGTGGTGCTCCGTGAGCCACGTCGCCCGCAACCGGGGGCGGGCGAGGCAGCGAGAGGGATGGTACAGGAGAGCCCCCCGTGGCGCTGACGAGCTCGGCGATGTGGTCCAACCAGTCCTCGTAGAGGTCGTCGACCGGCGGTAACGCAGGAGCTCGTGTGCCATGAGCAGCGCGGCTTGCGCGTCCGTGGGTGCGCGGCGAGCATGAGACGATGAGCCGGCCGGAGTCAGCGATGGGGTGGCGGCGCGGCCGTCTCGCTGCACGAAGGGGTGCAGTGAGGAGGCTTGCTGCTCGTCTTCCGTCAGGCCGGTAGTGGCGTTGGCGGTGGGTGATGGAGAATGACGGGGAGGCTCGCCGACAGGGCCAGTCTAAGCGATGCGGGCAGCGAGAGCGGCCCTGCGCTCAGCGCGGGCCCGGCGAGCGTCGGCCATGAACTTGGTGGAGTGGCGAAGCACAAATTGACGAGGGGAAAGCTTCGGCGCACCCCTACTTGGCGTACCAAATGTCAGATTTCGGGTTCCGGCAAAACCCTTGAGGTTCGAACACTAGGGTGCGCACGAAGATCTCTCCCCCCCTTTCTAGCTCGGGCACATCATGATCTCACGACCTAGCTCGACGAACCCAAAGAACAAGAGACACAAGAATTTATACTGGTTCGGGACACCGATGTGGTGTAATACCCTACTCCAGTGTGGTGTGGTGGATTGCCTCTTGGGCTGAGGATGAACAGTTACATGGGAAGAACACCCTCCTGAGGAGAGGTGTTCTTGTGCTTGGTGAACTTGTGTGAGGCTATGGATGGAATGGCTCCGATCCAATATCAGCTGCCTCCTACGGTGGTGGCTAGTCCTATTTATAGAGGCCCTGGTCCTCTCCCCAAATATTGAGTGGGAAGGGATCCCACAACGGCCAAATTTGAAGGGAGACAACTAGTACTAGTTATCCTGACTAAAGGTGGTCTTCGCCTGCCAAAGGCTCTGGTGGTGACGTTGTCTTGGGCTCCACGGTGACCTCCATCCTGCCGTCCTACTGGCCTTGGTCTCGTTGCACCGATATGGAAACCTTTGCCTGATGCCTCGGTACTCCTCTCCTGCGCTTGCCCCTTTAGCACCAAAGAGGAATCGAGGACACTGTGCATGCTGGCGCACGTCTAGCCTTGGTCGTCACGGCTTACGTCACAGGGACCTCGCAAGGTGTCCCTCGCCTTGATCTCTCCACCCCTCACGAGCCAACCTGGTGAGGCCGCCCCCGAGGAGGTATTGCATCATTCGTCTAACGAGGCTTGGCCCCTCGCGAGGGTCTTGAGTGTTTTCTAGTGAAGATGGGCCGTACAGGGCCGCTGGTGGAGCCACGCCGCTGGCTGCAGGCAGGCAAGTCTGGGGACCCCCGTTCCGAGAACGCCGACAGTGATGTATGAGATCCCCATGTTTGCACCGTGACCAGATTGACTCTTGCACATTTCTCTTTGTTTGCCATGCTGTCGACCCGTGGGAACCCGATAACCAGGATCACCCCACCACCTTTTGCATGTTTAGCACTTCCGCACACTTCCTTTGCACCAGTATCTCCATGAGCTACTGGAACTGGAATGTTGCCGTGGCATCATTTTTGTTGTCGTTGTGGTGGCACCCCTTTCTTTTCGCCATGGTGACAAATGCTCTCTATCATATTAAATGTCAACATTTTCATAAAATTGCATAAGACTTGTGTATGTCATCCATATCATGATAACAACATTTCAAATGTTTTAAATTGTTGTTTGTTTTATAATTGCTAATGGACATATGGCGATTTTCCGGAATTGTTATTTGTTTTTTCCGGCCTCATTTAAACTTGCCTAGATAGATAGTTTTATTATGCCTCACCTCTTGCCATATTAACGAACATTTAATATTGTTGAGTACCTAACCGGGAGTGAACTGAATATTTGAATGTGGTGTTTCATCAATATGCAACTCGTTAAATATTGAGCTCCACTTAATTTGTAGTATCGTTTGTTACACTTTGCCATGCTATGACCCGTTAAACCGGACATGCAACATCCCATGTTTATGTGATGGTTGTTTACCATGATGTTTGCTTCTTTACGATTGCGCTTCTCCGTTTTAGTTCTGTTACGTTGCGATTGTGAGGATCCATTCGACTCCGCCCTTTCGTCTACTTCATGGATTCGGTCTTCTTCCTAGCTGGATTTCAGGCAAGATGACCGTCACCTTGGATCTCACTACTATCTTGCTATGCTAGTTCTCTCCATGCTATCGCTATGTCGCGCTACATACCACTTGTTTATCAAGCCTCCCAAATTTCCATGATAGTGTAACACCCCAGATGTAACTTTCCCAATGTGTACTCCAACTCTTGTCGTTTCCGGCGTTAAGTTATATTTATTTCCTCGGGTTCGGGTCTTTGTCTCCGTGTGTTGTTGCCGTTGTCATGCATCTCATATCATGTCATCATGTGCATTGCATTTGCATACGTGTTCATCTCATGCATTCGAGCATTTTCCCCGTTGTCCGTTTTGCATTCCGGCGCTTCTTTCTCCTCCGGTGGTCATTTCTAGCTTTCTTTCGTGTGTGGGGATTAAACATTTCCGGATTGTACCGAGACTTGCCAAGCAGCATTGGTTTACTACCGGTAGACCGCCTGTCAAGTTTCGTACCATTTGGACTTCGTTTGGTACTCCAACGGTTAACCAAGGGACTGAAAAGGCCTCGTGTGTGTTGCAGCCCAACACCCCTCCAATTTGGCCCAAAACACACCAAACTCTGCTCCATGCTCTAGAGCGTTCGATCACGATCGCGTGGCCGAAAACCGCACCTCATTTGGACTCTCCTAGCTCCCTCTATGCCTATATATACACCCCCCATTCCAATTCGCGGATCCTCTCCCCCCTAACCCTAAAAAAATCCCAGGTCCGCCGCTCCGGACGTGTCCGGGCGGAGCCGGACAACGTCCGCCGCCACCGCCGCCCACCCAGGGTGCGCCACGTGGCGCCCGGCGACCACCGCCGCCGCGAACTCGCCGGCCGCCTCCGCCGCCTGCTGCCAGGAGCTCCGCCGCCCCCTCCTCACCACCTCGCGCCGCCATCCCCGTCTCCGGCCGCCGCAACTCCGGCCGGATCCCACTCCGGTGACCACCCCGACCTCGCCGGCCGCTTCTACATCTCCGGTGGCTACAGTGATTCCGGTGGAGACCTCGGAATCCGTGCAGATCTGAGATCTGGAATTTTTAGGGTTGACTTTTTCTCCCCGGAACCCTAATTTTTATGCAAACTTTGACCTGTGATATCTCCGTATCCGTAGCTCCGTTTTGGACTTATAGTATATAAAAATGTTCGTCTCGACGAGTACATCATTTCATTCCATTGCATCATTTTCATTTGAGTTCATCTTGATGCCCGAAATGCTGCTAGTAGGAGGCTTCATGAGTTAATTGTCAGATCTGCTAGTTCATCTTAGACTTTTGTCATTTTTGCCATGATTATTGTGTGCATGATATGCCTGTGAGTCCTACATATGTTTTGTTCAGGATTTTGTTATCTTTCCAGAGGTGCAACCCATGCATTTTTAGGATGTGCGTGGTGACTTGTGCAAGCTTGCAAAGTGAGGCACCCGGTAAATCTGTTTTCAGGGACTTAGAGATTTCACTAAGTCCTGGGATTATTTAGTTCATGATGCCATATGTCCATGCTATTTCCTAGTGATCCGTGCCTCTTTTGAGGATGATCAGTAAAGGAGTTTTGTTAATCTTGTAGTGCTCTATCCATCCATGTCTTTGCTTGCAATTATGGAGCACCCTAGCTTGAGTCAATCGAACTCTAATTTTGCTTTGCTGTGAATCTGGGCAGATCGTCAACTTGTTTGCGATTTTGCCGATGTTATTGTAGTTGATCCGTGCATGCTATGCCATTGTTCTTGCCATGTCTAGCTTGTATTTTGTTCCTTCTTGAAGGATGTATGCTATTCTTGCCATGACTTGCACCGTGGTGAGTGCATCGAGCTCGTAAACACGCCTTCGTGAGTTATGTTTCAGCATGTCCCAGTTTTCACCAAGTCTGAAAACTGATTATGTTTTTGCTATGTTCGTGTGCTTGTTAGCATATTTTGTGATCCCTTTTGGCTCAAGGTCACTAAGGGACTTTTGTTAAGCTTGTTGAGTATATCCATGCCATGCCTTTCTTTGTCATGTCCAGGTCCTGTAGCATGTTGTTTTGTTGCTCCGAAGAGGGCTATATGATCTGAAATTTCAGACAAGTGTTAATTTCAGTAAGTCTGAAATCTGTTTTGCATTTGCGTTTTTTCCATGCTTGTTTGAACCTCATAATGGATGAATTGTCCGTGGCTCAGTGCTAGTCTTTTGTTAAGCATCTTGAATGCTTCCCTGCCATGTATTTTGTTGTCTTGTTTGGGTGCTGTAGCATGTTCATCTCATTGCATTTAGATGCCTACTTGCTGTAAATCGCAGACCGGTGTCATTTTTGAATCGCTTGCCATTTCCAAACCGTAACTCCGATTCCGGCGTTCTTTATATCGTTTTCAAGAGATTTCATCTCATCTTTCCAGTGGCACACTTGGATTTCCAAGTTGAGGCCAGGTTCATGCATTTCCTGTCATATCTTGCATTTTGCATCCCGCATCGCATCCCGCATAGCATATCATATTTGCATTGTGTTGTTGGAGTTTGCACGTGGTTGATTGTGTCCTTGTTGCTTGTTTGTCTTGTTTGGGTAGAGCCGGGAGACGAGTTCGCTAACGAGGAGCCCATTGAGTTTGCTTTTGAGGATCCAATCAACTCTAACAACTGTGCAGGCAAGATGATCGTACCCTCGAAATCACTACTATCTTTGCTATGCTAGTTTGCTCGCTCTTTTGCTATGCCATTGCTACGATGCCTACCACTTGCTTGCAAGCCTCCCAAATTGCCATGTCAAACCTCTAACCCACCATTGTCCTAGAAAACCGTTGATTGGCTATGTTACCGCTTTGCTCAGCCCCTCTTATAGCCTTGCTAGTTGCAGGTGAAGATTGGAGGCCGTTCCTTGTTGGAACATCTTTTATTTACTTGTTGGGATATCATTATATTGCCATGTTATCTTAATGCATCTATATACTTGGTAAAGGGTGGAAGGCTCGGCCTCTCGCCTAGTGTTTTGTTCCACTCTTGCCGCCCTAGTTTCCGTCATATCGGTGTTATGTTCCCGGATTTTTGCGTTCCTTAAGCGGTTGGGTAATAATGGGAACCCCTTGATAGTTCGCCTTGATTAAAGCTTTTTCAGCAATGCCCAACCTTGGTTTTACCATTTGCCACCTAGCCTTTTCCCTTCCCTTGGGTTCTGCAGACTCAAGGGTCATCTTATTTTAACCCCCCCCCCCCCGGGCCAGTGCTCCTCTGAGTGTTGGTCCAAACCGTCAGCCGCCGGTGGCTACCAGGGGCAACTCTGGGCTGGCCTACCGGAAGTTTGGACAATCTGAGTGTGCCCTGAGAAAGAGATATGTGCAGCTCCTATCGGGATTTGTCGGCACATTCGGGTGGTGTTGCTGGACTTGTTTTAACCTGTCGAAATGTCTTGTTGTACCGGGATACCGAGTCTGATCGGTGTGTCTCGGGTGGAGGTCTATTCCTTCGTTGACCGTGAGAGCTTGTCATGGGCTAAGTTGGGACTCCCCTGCAGGGATTGAACTTTCAAAAGTTGTGCCCGCGGTTATGGGCAGATGGGAATTTGTTAATGTCCGGTTGTAGATAACTTGAACCTTAATTAATTAAAATGAACCAATTGAGTGTGTTACCGTGATGGCCTCTTCTCGGCGGAGTCCGGGAAGTGGACACGGTGTTGGAGTAATGTTTGTGCAGGATGTCCTCTAGTTTCTCGCTCGTGCTTTGCCTCCTCTTCTCGCTCTCTTTTGCGAATAAGTTAGCCACCATACTTGCTAGTCGCTTGCTGCAGCTCCACTCATATTTTACCTTGCCACACCTATAAGCTTAAATAGTTTTGATCGCGAGGGTGCGAGATTGCTGAGTCCCTGTGGCTCACAGATTCCTATTACACCAGATGCAGGGCCTGATGATTCCGCTCCAAGAGACGCGTATGAGCTCAAGTGGGAGTTCGACGAAGACTCTCAACGATACTACGTTTCCTTTCCCGATGATCAGTAGTGGTGCCCAGTTGGGGGTGATTGGGACCGTGTCGCATGTTGGGTTCTCTTTTATTTTGGCGCCGTAGTCGGGCCATGAGTGTTTGGATGATGTAATGTTATTTATGTACTTGATTGACGTGGTGAGTGTAAGCCAACTATGTTATCTCCCGTTTTATTATATTACATGGGATGTTTGTGAAGATTGCCTAACTTGCGACATATGCCTTCAATGCGATTATGTCTCTAAGTCGTGCCTCGACACGTGGGAGCTATAGTCGCATCGAGGGTGTTACAGATAGCCTCTAACCTTTTCCACCATCCTAGCAAACAATTGTTTGGCTATGTTGCTGCTTTGCTCCGCCCCTCTTATAGTGTTGCAGTTGCAGGTGCAGTTGCAGGTTGTTCCATGTTGGTACATGGATGTCATGGATATCTTGGGATATCACAATATCTCTTATTTAACCAATCCATCTCTATACTTGGTAAAGGGTGGAAGGCTCGGCCTTTTCGCCTGGTGTTTTGTTCCACTCTTGCTGCCCTAGTTTCCGTCAGACCAGTGTTAAGTTCCTTGATTTTGCGTCCCTAACACGGTGAGGGTTTATGTGCCACTCTTGATAGTTCGCTTTGAATAAAACTCTTCCAGCAAGGCCCAACTTTGGTTTTACCATGTGTGTAATAACAACTAAAACTTGCAAAGGGACCGGCTAGCACCCGAGGATTCTTAATCAACCCCCAGGCCAATGCTCCTCATTTGTGTTGGTCCAAACTAGAGCACTATGCGGGGCCGCCCCGGGGCAACCTGGGTTATTTTGGCACCTGTACGCGTAGCTCATCCATCGTGGCCTGAGACGAGATACGCGCGGCTACTATCAGGGAGTCGGCACGTTGGGAGGTCTTGCTGAACTTGTTTTACCATTGTCGATATGTCTTGTGCGCCGGGATTCCGAGTCTGATCGGAGGGTCCCGCAATGGAGGTTTGTCTCCGTAGATCGTGAGCTTGTCATGGGCTAAGCTGGGACACCCCTGCAGGGTTTAAACTTTAGAGAGTCGTGCCCACGATTATGTGGCATATGGGAATTTGTTAATATTTGGTTGTACTGGACTCAAACTAAACTAAATTAAAATACACCAACAGCATGCATAACTGTGACTGTCTCTTTTCGTGTGCATTCGAGAAGAGAACACGGTTGGGTTATGTTTGAACGTAAGTAGTTCAGGATCACTTCTTGATCATTACTAGTTTGCGACCATTGCATAGTTTCTCATCTTATTCTTGTACTCGTAAGTTAGCCACTATACATTTCTTAGCCGCTTGCTGCAACCTCACCACTTACCATTTCCTACCCATTAAGCTTTGCTAGTCTTTATACCCATGGCAATGGGATTGCTTAGTCCTCGTGGATCACAGATTACTACAAGAACAGTTGCAGGTACAGGTAATGCGATGACCCGATGTGAGAGCGATGCTTAATTGCTTTTGGAGTTCTTCTTCGATCAAGGGATAGGATCCAAGGAGCCTGGGATTAGTAGGGTGGATGTCGTTCTTCCTTTTCGTTTGATTTCATCCGTAGTCGGATCCTGCTCTTCTGTATGACGATTGCTATGTATTGATGAACTATTGTATTCATGTTGTAGCTTGTGGCGAGTGTAAGCCTTTATCTTGTATTCTCATCTATTCAGTACATAGTATGTTGTAATTATTTCCACCTTACCATGCGCTCGAAATGCGGTTGTGCCCCAATCATGAGTTCATCACATGATTGGGATAGAATCACATCTTGGGCGCTACATTCAGCCCCGGGCTGTTGCCGCTTGTTGGCTCAGTTACCAGGTTTCTGGTGCCTATGCTGGAGCCTCTTGGCTGGTCCTGCAAGCAGTGACCAGCGGGTTGCTGAGGTGCTCCTTCTGTCTTCCTCCCTCCACCCTTGCCACTCCTGATCTTGTCAGGCTGTATTTGGCAAGCCTTGGCGGGCTTCGGGTGGCGTTGTGCCGGTGCGCCTCCTGTCCTCGTCTCTTCCCACCGCACTACTTGGGACAAGAGGGACATGGAGAGGAGTTTACGGGGAACTTCTCTTTTTTCAATCTTAAATCTTTAGGCACTAGCCAAATGTTGGTTCAAATAATGTAATCTCTCGACTCCGGGTCTGTGTTCTGTAAGGTTTGCACTTGTATAATCAACATATTAATGAAATAAATGAACCTTGCTGGGAACTCGTGCATGTATATGTCCATGCAGAGGTGGAATGCCTCTTTATTCGAATAAATGAGTTTTCCCCGGCGGGCTGTCCTGCCGGTAACCTTTCATTTTGTTGCCGGAGGACTGAGCCTACCGGGCATAAATAAAGGGACCAGCCCCCCGCCAATCTCTTTTCACCACAGGCCACTGCGACCATCCTGGCCGAACCAATGATCGAGTCCAAGGATGGGAGCACCTAAGTTTCAAAGAGCGGTGAGGTTTTCTTATGCACAAGTTTCAGCTTACAGAACACTTATGGACAAGAGGTAGAACTTATTTGTTTGGCTTGCCAGAGACCGCAGTGTTGGTTCATCTTCCCGACTCCCGGTAGAGGCCAAGCTCACGACAGGAACCTGCAGCCTTATGCAGATGGGAATGATGCAAAATGCGACCCTATCTATATGCATAAGCAAATGCTCATGAAATGCTTATGCAATGCTCTTGGAATGCTCATGCATGCATGCAACTTGTCGGGGGCCCCTAGCGCTTCGTTTATTTCTCTGTTGCTCAGGTTCTACGCCTGGCTTTGTACGAGGGGTTACATGCAACTGAGGGAAGGCCTGTACAAAAGGGTGGCTGCCGAGCAGGGCCCGACAGCCGCGCCTTACGAGTAGTTATATATCAGAGAGTAGGAATTCTGTTTACTCCTTATCCCCTTCGTTGCTCTAGTGAGGACTCATGACGTAGGTGTTTTGACTTCACTCTCCTCGTTTTCTTTCAATGTTCTTATCCGGTGATTCTCAGGAAGATGCTCAGGAAGCTTCAAGTTTATCATTCTTCATTCTCATATTCTTTTCTGGTGGATTCAATTCAACTTGTAGGTGTTGATCTTATCCCCTTCCTTGTTTCAAGTGCTTTCTTATGTCGGTGTATCTCTTAATCTTTCACCTCTCGCTTTCCATTTGTTCCGGAGTGCTGAACATATCTCAGAAGATTAGTTTCCATTCTCAATCCGTTCAAGGTATTTTGAGGTTATTATCTCATACAAGCCATTCAAATCAACCGGTGCATTATCGCTTTCTAAGCAATCTTTTTCAACGGTGTTTCTTTTGTGTGGGCCCTAACCCACAGGTCTTTTCCCAGGATCTTACCTAACTCTTTTGATTTTCCGGAGTTATTCTCAAATCTTTTCAAAGTTTGAGGTTAGAATGAATCATCATCAGTCAGATGAATTCTCCAAGATCGCTTTCAAATTCTTTTCATCGTTGGTTCAACATTTCTATCCTTTATTGTTCCGAAGTGCCTCAACAATTCATGGTGGTGTTTCTCATCGTCATTCTCAACACAGAAGACCGAGGAAGAGATTTCCTCCAAATCTTATCTGTTCTCTCAAAGATTCGTGGTTCTAGCCTTATGCCATCCTCTCATAATTGTTTTCGATTGTGAGAATTCTTTTCACCCATCCGGAGCAATTGAGGAGTCTTTTCAGTTTGAATTCCCCAGAGCCCGTCATCTCAGAATTATTCATTCTCAGCTTTCAACTATTGTTCTCCAAATCTGACCGGTGCATCACTCAAGTATTGTGTAGTCAGCTCGTGATCTCGTTGTTCTCCTGTATCAATTTCCCTCAAGTATCTTCGTTCATTTTCTAATTCTTCCCGATGATTCGTACTCCATCTTCGTTCATTTTCATATTCTTGCGGTGGTTCTTTCAAGATCCCTCTTCCGTTGTTATCATATCTATCCATTCGTTCTTTCCAATCCTACCAGTGGTTCATTGAAGACCTTCCCAAGCTTGGCTATATCTCTTCAATCTTTTCAAGAAGTATAAGTAGTATGCCAAATCCATTGCTTGTCACCAATTTAATTTGATGAAGGATAAGCTACAATAAATCTTATTCTTATTTCCTCGAAGTGATTCAATTCTTTTCTTCCGGAGATGGTTCATGATGAGTAAATTCTTGATTACAAGTGATTCATCTTTCTTTCCGGAGTTGTTCATCGTATAACATTCTCGGTTCGAGATGCTTCATCTTTTCTTTTCGGAGTTCCAAGCTCTCTCAATTATCTCGTCGCGAAGCTCCATATAAATCATAGCAAGGCTTCACCTTGTGTTTTCAACTTCTCTTTTCTTTCTATCATTGTTTTATTACCGAAGTTCTCATGAAGGCTAACCATGGTGGTTCATCAAAGATTTCATTCATTCTCGGAGTCTTCATCAAGATTTTGTTGGAGAATCTCAAGCATTCTTCATCTTGCATCTGAAGTGCAGTTCTTTCTATCTCATCTTTTGAGGTGGTGTTATGTCATTCTTGATAATTCCCCGTCGTGTTTCATGATTCACAAGTTTCAAGAGTGACATATTTTAAGCCCATCATTTTTCAGTTCATTCACGAGATCTTAAATCCATCAATCTCTTCGTTGGAATTATCTTGGGTTATATTTCACCTATATCCTTCCCTAAGGAATGTTGCTATTGTGGTGCTTATCAACGATCCAAGTTATCTAGTCATCATTTAGGTGAAAGAAGTTTTCATCTCTTCGTTGATCTCAAGAAAGTAATTGTTTTCGTTAGTGGCAGAATTTCACCTCAAGTTTTGAGATGTCTCCATAAGCCCATGAGGATCATATCCTTCTGTTGTTGATTATCCAACAACTCCGTTCTAGCATTTCTCGTAAGTGTGCTCTTTCAAATTTTTGGTGGTAGAAGATGTTGTCCTCTTCTCCGTTCTTTTCATTTCATTATTTCATTTTTTCCGGATGCTTTGTGTTGATGCTCTATTCGAAGTATCATCACATCCTCTCAAATCCATGCTAATTCCTTCCATGTTTAACCAGAGTGCCATCTGTAATTGTTCTTTCTCGTTCCTTGTATATCTCGTTCCAACCGGTGTGGCAGCATATTATTTTGGTTCGCGAAGCTCTTATTTCATGTCTTTCAAACTACAAGGTTCTCGTAATGTTCCTTGTTCCTCCTTTCTAATGGAGTGTGTTCAATTTCGTTCATCTATGTTGTATTCTTTCTTTCAAGTTGTTCAACCTCTCAAGGATCGTGGTTTCACTCGTTTGTCCAAGAAGCAACTTTGTTTGACCTCTTTCTCTTCCACTTCTCTCTGGTGCCATCCCTAGGTCTAGGGGCAAGATCTCCTATAAGTGGAGGAGAGTTTTAACGACCCAAGACCAACGCTCCAGACGCCTTCCATGCTTTCCGTTGTTATCGTGTGTTTGTAATTGTTATTTTGCATTGCATCATGTCATCATGCCAGCATGTCATTTATTTTTGCAACTCATCTTAATAAATCATATGGATCTTCGATCCATTTAAACAGAGGGAATTCACATCGTGATTCTCTTTATAACATATCCTCCCAATATATTAGGGAGCTATAATGAATATTCCATTAACTTGGAATCACCCATAACACAAATTGCACTACTCTTCAACTTTTCTTTTATCCGACTCAACTTCCTATCCTTTCTTTTCGCCCTTTTAAGTTAAATTGCAAATCGAGTTGCAATTTTACTTTCTCCATAAATGTTCCAAATCTGCCCATAAATCACATCTAATGTGTGGGATCATCTCCTCAAATCTCAGCCCATTTAGACTCCATTCGAATGGGCTTCAAAATTCAAACATGTTGAATTAAATTCAACATGTGCGAATTTTATTTTCTCTAAAAATCCTCATGCCATTTTATTTAAATTCCTCATATTTTTATGAGTCGAGGAAAATTAACCTCATGTCAAATTCTACCCCTAACCCCTTCCTTTTCTTCTCCTTTCCTTTGATATTTTCTGTTATTTGGAGATTAGAGAGAAGTGAGAGATCAGAGAGAAGCCAGATGCAACCTGTAGCCGCGTCTAGCCGGACCAGTTGGCCCAAGGCCCATTCGCTCCCTCCTAACCCTAGCCCGATCTTCCTTCATCCCCCTCGCTTGTTGCCTTCCTCTCCCTCTCGTCCTCCCACATCGCCGCCACTCACACACACGCACGCATCGAGCCAGGGAGAGGAGCTCCCGCGCCTGATCCCCTTGCCGCCTCCACCGCGAGACCCCCAGCACCCGACCTCCTCCTCGCCGCCCTTGGTGTCGCACCACCCGGACCCCCCCCCCCCACCCGCCATGCCCCGCCCACATGCGCCCTCGTCGACAACCAGCGCTGCCCCTACAGCCTCCCCTCCTCCGCATCATCACCTCCCCAACAGCGCCGCACCTCCCAGCCTTCTCGTCGGCAAGCCCTCTGCGACCTCCTCCACCCCCCTTCGTCAGCTCCCCTGCCGGGTTCCTCTTCCTTCGCGCCGTCTTCGTCGAGCGCCAGGAGCTCGACCTCGAGCCTCTCCATGCGCGCCTGCACCCATTCATTGCTCGCGAAGGCACGCAGCCGCCCTGAGCTCCCTTGCCTCGCTGTCACGCCCGCGTGCCATGACCGCCGCCGCAGAGCTCCCAGCCTCCGGCAGCTATTGTTGAAGTCCGGCGCCCCTGCTTCCTCCCATGTCGCCCCTGCCTCGACGCCTGCTTTACCTCTACACCTGCCTTGCACTAATCTCCACCATCGTTCGATCCCCCACCTCGCCATGGACGAGGCTGTCCCCAGTAGCAGGCTGACTCCTTCACCTCTTGTGCCCTTGCTCGTTTGGTTGCCACCTACTGCTTCCTCCGAACGCCATCGCCCGATCCTCACTGGTCACCTTCAGAGAGTGGCACGCCAAGTGCAGCGATGATCCTTGGAGAACCCTGCCCCATGGACCATTCTGTTGCTACATTGGAACCTGCCAAGTACCCCGACGGTTCGTAACCATGCTCGACTCCATTCGCCGAGAACGAATACATGACGACCCTGGATATGTAACCGCAAGACACCAAGTACCCCTTTGAGTTGTCAAGATCGGCAAGTTCGAAGATCCCAAGTACCACGACAATCGACGCAGAGTACCACTACCTTTGTCGTGTACATCTA
The DNA here is from genome assembly GCF_003073215.2 of Triticum urartu. Taxonomy (NCBI): domain Eukaryota; kingdom Viridiplantae; phylum Streptophyta; class Magnoliopsida; order Poales; family Poaceae; genus Triticum; species Triticum urartu. The sequence continues at coordinate 221,464,239 of NC_053022.1, forward strand.
CAGTCGCCGAAGACCCATGTAGCACAAACACCAAGTTCCACTAGCGTCGCCCCCAGAAACATCGGATGCATCAAGTCCCTCTTCTAGACGTGTAACACCGTCGCCGCGTACCCCTACTTCCCTCAACGAACTCGACCCTCTCTGAAAAATGCACGCTTTAAAGGTATAACCACCGAGTCGTCCTTCCGAGAACGAATGCATGTGTGATGTATGAGATGCCCGTGTTTGCACCGTGACCGGATTGACTCTTGCATGTTTGTCTTCATTTGCCATGTCGTCGACCCGCGGGAACCCGGTAACCGGGATCACCCCAGCCTATTTTGCATGTTTCGCACTTCTGCACACTTTGCATCGGTATCTCCATGAGCTACCGGAACCGGAATGTTGCCGTGGCATCATTTTCGTTGTTGTTGTTGTGGCACCCCATTCTTTTTGCCATGGTGACAAATGCTCCCTATCATATTAAATGTCAACATTTTCATAAAATTTCATAAGACTTGTATATGTCATCCGCATCATGATAACAACATTTAAAATGTTTAAAATTGTTGTTTGTTTTATAATTGCTAATGGACATATGGGGATTTTCCGGAATTGTTGTTTGTTGTTTCCGGCCTCATTTAAACTTGCCTAGATAGATAGTTTTATTTTGCCTCACCTCTTGCCATGTTAACCAACATTTAATATTGTTGAGTACCTAACCGGGAGTGAACTAAATATTTGAATGTGGTGTTTCGTCAATATGCAACTCGTTGCATATTGAGCTCCACTTAATTTGTAGTATCGTTTGTTGCACTTTGCCATGCCATGACCTATTAAATCGGACATGCATCATACTTGATTGTGCATCATGCCATGTTGATGTGATGGTTGTTTAACACGATGTTTGCTTCTTTCCGGTTGTGCTTCTCCTTGATAGTTCCGGTTACATTGTGACTGTGAGGATCCGTTTGACTCTGCCCGTTCGTCTACTTCATGGATTCGGTCTTCTTCCTAGCGGGATTTCAGGCAAGATGACCGTCATCTTGGATCTCACTACTATCATTGCTATGCTAGTTGTTTCGATGCTATCGCTATGTCGCGCTACCTACCACTTGCTTATCAAGCCTCCCAAATTGCCATGATAGCCTCTAACCTTTTCCACCATCCTAGCAAACCGTTATTTGGCTATGTTACTGCTTTGCTCAGCCCCTCTTATAGCGTTGCTAATTGCAGGTGAAGTTGCAGATTGTTCCATGTTGGAACATGGATGTCATGGATATCTTTGGATATCACAATATATCTTATGTAACTAATGCATCCATATACTTGGTAAAGGGTGGAAGGCTCGGCCTTTCGCCTGGTGTTTTGTTTCACTCTTGCCACCCTAGTTTCCGTCATACCAGTGTTATGTTCCTTGATTTTGCGTCCCTAACACAGTGAGGGTTTATGGGCCCCTCTTGACAGTTCACTTTGAATAAAACTCTTCTAGCAAGGCCCAACTTTGGTTTACCATTTGCCTAATAACAACTAAAACTTGCATAGGGACCGGCTAGCATCCGAGGATTCTTAATCAACCCCCGGGCCAATGCTCCTCATTTGTGTTGGTCCAAACTAGAGCACTATGTGGGGCCGCCCCGGGGCAACCTGGGTTATTTTGGCACCTGTACGCGTAGCTCATCCATCGTGGCCTGAGACGAGATACGCGCGGCTACTATCAGGGAGTCGGCACGTTGGGAGGTCTTGCTGAACTTGTTTTACCATTGTCGATATGTCTTGTGCGCCGGGATTCCGAGTCTGATCGGAGGGTCCCGCAATGGATGTTTGTCTCCGTAGATCGTGAGCTTGTCATGGGCTAAGCTGGGACACCCCTGCAGGGTTTAAACTTTAGAGAGTCGTGCCCACGATTATGTGGCATATGGGAATTTGTTAATATCCGGTTGTAGTGGACTCGAACTAAACTCAATTAAAATACACCAACCGCGTGTGTAACCGTGACTGTCTCTTTTCAGGTGAGTTCGAGAAGAGAACACGGTTGGGTTATGTTTGAATGTAAGTAGTTCAAGATCACTTCTTGATCATTAATAGTTTGTGACCATTGCGTAGTTTCTCATCTTATTCTTGTACTCGTAAGTTAGCCACTACACATTCCTTAGCCGCTTGCTGCGACCTCACCACTTACCCTTTACTACCCATTAAGCTTTGCTAGTCTAGATACCCTTGGTAATGGGAATGCTGAGTCCTCATGGCTCACAGATTACTACAACAACAGTTGCTGGTACAGGTAATGCGATGACCCAACATGAGTGTGATGCTTGATTGCTTTTGGAGTTCTTCTTCGATCAAGGGATAGGTTTCGGGTCAGGAGCCTGGGATTAGTAGGGTGGATGTCGTTCTTCCTTTTCATTTGATTTCATCCGTAGTCGGATCCAACTCTTCTATATTAGGATTGCTATGTATTGATGAACTATTGTATTCATGTTGTAGCTTGTGGTGAGTGTAAGCCTTTATCTTGTATTCTCATTTATTCAGTATATGGTATGTTGTAATGATTTTCACCTTGCTATGCGCTCCAAATGTGGTTGTCCCCCAATCATGAGTTCATCACGTGATTGGGATAGAATCGCATCTTAGGCGCTATATTCAGCCTCGGGCTGTTTCCGCTTGTTGGCTCGGTCACCAGGTTTCCGGTGCCTGTGCTGGAGCCTCTTGGCTGGTCCTGGAAGCAGTGAACAGTGGGTTGCTGAGGTGCTCCTTCCATCTTCCTCCCTCTAGTCTTGCCACTCTTGATCTTATCAGGTTGTATTTGTCTCTTCCCACCGCACTACTTTGGACAAGAGGGAGATGGAGAGGAGTTTACGGGGAACTTATCTTTTTTCAATCATAAATCTGCAGGCACTAGACAAATTTTGGTTCAAATAATGTAATCTCTCGAGTCCATGTCTATGTTCTATAAGGTTTGCACTTGTATAATCAGCATATTAATGAAATGAATGAACCTTGCCGGGAACTCGTGCATGTATATGTCCACGCAGAGGTGGAATACCTCTTTATTAAAATAAATGAGTCTTCCTCGGTGGGCTATCCTGCCGGTATCCTTTCATTTTGTTGTCGGAGGACTGAGCCTACCGGGCAGAAATAAAGGGATCATCCCGCCACCAATCTCTTTTCACCAAAGGCCACTGCGGCCATCCTGGCCGAACCAACGTTCAATTCCAAGGATGGGAGCACCTAAGTTTGAAAGAGCGGCGAGGTTTTCTTATGCACAAGTTTCAGCTTATAGAACACTTATGGACAAGAGGTAGAACTTATCTGTTTGGCTTGTCGGAGACTGCAGTGTTGGTTCATCTTCCCGATTCCCGGTAGAGGCCAAGCTCACGGCAGGAACCTGCAGCCTTATGCGGATGGGAATGATGCAAAATGCGACCCTATCTATATGCATAAGAAAATGCTAATGAAATGCTTATGCAATGCTCTTGAAATGCTCATGCATGCATGCAACTTGTCGGGGGGCCCCAGCGCTTCGTTTATTTCTTGGAATGCTATGTATTGATGAACTATTGTATTCACTCAGGTTCTGCGCCTGGCTTTGTACAAGGGGTTACATGCAACTGAGCCAAGGCTTGTACAAAAGGGTCGCTACCGAGCAGGGCCCGACAGCCGTGCCTTACGGGTAGAACTTGTGGAGATGCTCAATATTCCATGATTTTTGCAATTAAATGCCATCTCCAGTCTCCAGACGGACTGCGCCAGGTATGGTGACTCGAACTATCTGATAAGGGCCTTCCCACTTCGGTGTCAACTTGTTTGTACCCTTGGCGGACTGAACGCGCCTAAGGACAAGGTCGCCTTCCTCAAAACACTGGGCATGAACCCTATGGCTGTGATAGCGGTGCAGGGCTTGCTGGTAGCGTGCAACACGCGTAGCAGCCCAGAGACGATTCTCCTCGAGTAGCACAACGTCATCACGCTGGTGCTGATCTTTCTCTACTTCATCATAGACAAGCACTTGAGGAGACCCATAATGAGTTCCGTGGGGATAATTTCTTCTACCCCATAGACTAGGGAGAAGGGAGTCTGCCCCGTAGCTCGGTTTGGTGTCGCTCTGAGGGACCAGAGAACTAATGGCAGCTTGTTGATCCACCGCCTGCTGTGCTTCTATAGCGTACCAAAGGTTCTTGTTTTGAGTCCTCGCAGCACTTCAGCGTTCGCCCTCTCAGCTTGTCCATTGCTTCTGGGGTGCGCATTAGAGGCAAATGAGATCTTGCTTCCGAGGGCATGAACATATTGCATGAAGGCGCGGCTCGTGAACTGGGTGCTGTTGTCGGTAATGATCCTTGCCGGGACTCCAAAACGGCACACCAATTCCTTTAATAACTTGATAGCTGACTGAGCAGTCACCTTTCTCACGGGAGCTACTTCCGGCCACTTATTAAACTTGTCGATAGCAATGAACAAGAATTCAAAGCCCCTGACAACTCGGGGAAAGGGCCGAGGATATCGAGCCCCCATACCGAAAACGGCCATGACAAAGGGATTGTCTGAATAGCTTGTGCAGGCAGGTGGATGTTTTGGAATGGAACTGGAAGGCTTCATACTTGGTGACTAGCTCAACCGCATCTTGGAGGGCCGTGGGCCAATAGAATCCCTGCCGGAATGCTTTCCCAACTATTGCCCTTGATCCAATGTGGGAGCCACACATGCCTTTGTGTATCTCAACGAGCAGTTCCTTTCCTTCTTTCCGGCAGATGCACTTCAATTTCACACCATTGGCCCTCCTTCTGTACAGAGTGTCATCGACAAACTGATAGATACTGGCCCTTTGGGCTACTCTTTCAGCCTCATCTTGGTCATCGGGAAGTTCTCCTGTTTGGAGAAAGTGGACTATGTGCCTCGCCCATGTTGGAGCCCGGGTGATGCGGAGCATCCCAAGGTCATCCCCATGGACCTACCTACGTCCCCAACGACACCACTTGTACCAATGACAAGAGCCCGAGCAAAGGCTATCGAAGATAAGGTGAACTCGCTCCTCTCCGAACTACCACTTTCTATACATGAGACATGGCTACTACCTCAAGCGGAAACAGTATGTGTAATCAGGCACTTGGAGGAAGGCCATGGAGCAGCTACATCCAACGGACAAGACGGCGAGGGCACAAAGTACGAAGGACAAGAAGAAGAGCTCCCACTGAAGGTACAGCCACCGGACGACCGGTCGGGACTAGACGTCCGACACCTGAAGCCCCAGCCTACCCAGGTCCCAGCCAACACAAGCTACACCGAGCGGATGTCCAGCTAGGACCGGAGGACCGGCGCTACCACGCCTGAGCCAAAACAGCGGATGTCCAAAGCAACCAGACGATCGGCCATCTCCGGAAATCCGGTGCCACCTCAACTGAGCCAAAGTCAGCGGAAGTCCGGCAACTCCTGGACGGCCGGACACCCACGAGCCACCGGTGTCGGCATTCTAGGAACGGGGGTCCCCAGACTTGCCTGCCTGCGGCCCACGGCGTGGCTTTGCTGGTAGGCATGTACGGCCCATCTTCATCAACAAGGAATCAATACCCTCGCGAGGGGCCAAGCCTCGTGAGGCGGATGTCACAAGACCTCGGGAGCGGCCTCGCTAGGCTGGCTCGTGAGGGGCGGAGAGTTCAAGGTCGGGCAAACCTCGCGAGGCTCTCGTGACATAAGCCATGACGATCGAGCGCGTAGCGTCCTTGTTTCCTCTTTGGTGCTAAGGGGGCAAGCGCAGGTGCAGAATACCGAGGCATCAAGGAAAGGTTTCCATATTGGTGCAATGAGACCAAGACCAGAAGGACGGCAAGATGGAGGTCACCATGGAGCCCAGGACGGCAACATCGCCAGAACCTTTGGCAAGCGAAGACTACCTTTTGTCAGGATAGCTTGTACTGGCTGTCCCCTTTCAAATTGGCCGTTTTGGCTCCCTTCCTGCTCAATATTTGGGGAGTGGACCAGGGCCTCTATAAATAGGACTAGCCACCACCATAGGCAGGGAGAGACGACAACAGATGATCAAGGTCATCCCCATCCACACAAGTGCACCAAGCACAAGAACACCTCAACCTGAGGAGGTTGTTCTTCCCCTTGTACTGTTCATCCTCAGCCCAAGAGGCAATCCACCACCACCACATTGGAGTAGGGTATTACACCACAATGGTGGCCCGAATCGGTATAAATCGTGTGTCCTTTGTGTTGCGAGTTCGTCGAGTTAGTTCGTGAGATCTAGGCTAAGTACGATGCGGATCGATAGGGGGGAGATCTTCGCGTGCACCCCAGTGTTCGAACCTTAAGGGTTTTGCCAGAACCCGTGATCCGACATTTGGCGCGCCGGGTAGGGGTGCGCCAAAGCTTCCCTTCCATCACTCTGCATCACGTCGCTTTATTGTCTCCATGGCGGACGCACGGCGCGCCCGTGCCGAAGGTCGGGCTGCCCTCGCCACCCGCGTCGCTCAGACAGCCCCTGTCGGCGGGCTACCCCGTCGCCTGCCGCCAACGCCGCCACCGGCCCGGCAGGGAATGAGCAGCAAGCATCCTCGTTGCACCCCTCGGTGCGGCATGACGGCCGCACTGCCACCCCGTCGCCGACTCCCGCTGGTTCATCGTATCATGCTCGTCGCGTTCCCACGGATGCACGGGCCGCACCTCACATGGCGCACGAGCTCCTGCGCTACCACCCAGTCAATGACCTCTACGAGGACTGGCTTGACCGCATCGTCGAACTTGTCCATGCCGCGGGGGGCTCCCCTGCGCCATCCCACTCTCTGCCTCACCCTCCGCCAGCCACGGGCGACGCAGCTCATGAAGCACCTCCACCACCTCTGCCCCAAGATGGCGCCCTAGCGCCGAGGCACGCGGCTCCACGGCACGACCCACCGTGTCTGACACCCGCGCATGAAGAAATAAGCTGCCAAGAAGTCCCTCGACCGCAAGCGAACGCTCCGCCACTCCTCGCTCTACCGCGCTAGGATGGTTTGCTGCAGCAAGGCCCCGCGCCGCTGGCCGTAGTGGCGCGCGGGCGCCAAGGCCAAGCTCCAGCTCCAAGGCGGGCCCCAGTGACCACGGTCGGCTGCCGCGCCTTCACCCCCGAGCTGCGTAACGTCGCCTGGCCTGGCAAGTTCAAGCCAGATCTGCCTCCTCGCTACGACAGCACCTCCGACCCCGTGGAGTTCCTGGAGCTCTACGAGCTGAGCATCTATGCGGCTAACGGCGACGAGAAAGTCATGGTGAACTGGTTTCCCATTGCTCTCAAGGATGGCCCCCGCTCCTGGCTCCTGAACCTGCCTTGAGGCTCAGTTTCCTCCTGGGACAAAATGCGCAATCGCTTCATCGCCAACTTCCAAGGCACTCGTGACCACCCCCTGGTCGCGGGCGACCTGCGCCGCATCAATCAAAAACCAGGAGAGACCTTGCAGAAGTACATTCAGTGCTTCAACAGTGCGCGGATCAAGATCCCCAAGGTGACCGACGAGGCCATCATCTCAGCATTCTCCGACGGTGTCTGCGATGTCAAGATGAAGGAGGAGCTCACCATCCATGAAGAGATGTGCACGACCCTGGAGCTGTTCAACATAGCGACCAAGTGTGCAAGAGATGAGGAGGAGCGCCTCTCCCTCCTCGAGCTCCCTGCTGCAGACCCAGAGGAGAAGAAGACCAAGGCCAAGGATATGAAGGGCAGGGGAGCAGTCGTGCTCGCGGCGGAGCTAGACACCAAGCGCGGCAGAGACCAGCCCGAGTCATCCAAGGGCAGTCGACCGTTCTGCGCCTTCCACAACCTGCATACCCACAACACCAGCGACTGTTAAGAGCTCGGAGCCATTCGAGAAGGACGCTTCGGTCGACGCCCCGAGTGCAGCGACCGGGGCTACAGCCGAGGAGGAGGACGTGGTGGCGGATGCTGGGACGACCGTGGCCCGCGCCAGGAGTTGCATGACCTGCCTCGTGAGGACCGCTGGCAGGATCAGCCTCGCGAGGGTGCCTGGAGAGACCAGCCTCGTGAGGCTCGTCCTCAAGGCAACGTAGTCCTTCCTCACTACCGCCACCACCCAGAAGGAACAACGACCACCATCAAGACGAGGGGGCTGGGGGCTTCTAGGAGCCACACTCTACCGCCTGCATCTTGGGCGGAGCTCAAGCCCCAGCCTCACAGCGTGTCTTCAAATAATTTTCCCGTGAAGTGAATGCAGTTCTCCGCAAGCTCGAGGCCACACGCCCACTCAGATGGTCCAGGTGCCCCATCGCTTTCAGTTTGGCAGATCAGCTCAAGTGCGCGGCCACTGCGGGCGTCCTCCCAATGCTCTGTTCGCCAATCATCAGCAACATGCAAGTTACCAAGACCCTCATCGACGGCGGCACAGGGCTCAATGTCATGTCCGTCGACACGTTCGAAACCTCCAAGTACCATATGACCAGCTTCAACCTACCAAGCCTTTCTCAGGAGTGACCGACGACTCTACTACCCCGATCGGGTAGGTCCGCCTCCCCGTTACCTTCGGACAACGCAACAACAACCGCACCGAACTCATCGACTTCGATGTCGCCTACATCCACCTGCCATACAACGCCATCCTCGGGTATCCAGCCCTAGCCAAGTTCATGTCCGTGACCCATCATGGCTACAATGTCCTCAAGATGCCGGGAAGCGGCGGAATCATCACAGTCTCGTGCGAAGAAAGAGATGCGGTGTGCTCCCTCGAGCGTGCCTTCCAAGCTGCAGCAATCGACGACCCCGACAGTCAGGGCGAGCGCCCTCCTGAGGACACTCCTAAGAAGAAGCAGTTCCATGATGCAGTGCCTCAGGCAAGCGGCGCCTCGTCAGGATCGGCATCCGCGCCTGGGGCGCCTCCCTCCATCACATAGGGAAGCGTGCCTAGTGCCCCTCTTGGGCAGGGCTCGGGGGCTCTCTTCTGGAGGGCCTCAGACCTTGCCGGCGTCACGAGAGAGGCGCTTGGGCACCACTTGGAGGCGTGCTTCGCGGCACATTTCCCTCAGGAGAACACAGGGCAAGGAGTGCCCACTGCTCAGGAGTTCATCACCAAGACCGCTCAGGAACTGCAAGACGCGAGGGCCATGCGCGGCAGCCGCCGCTCACCAGGCGTAGCTCCCCATCCAGGCGAGGATGCCGGGCTGCGCGTCTGCATCGACGTCCCAGGGCTCAATCGGGCCGCCTCTTAGGAGCTTCTCTGGCCTTCGCGCGTGGGACGCTGCGAGGGCCCACCTCACAGCAACGTTCGCATGCCCTTTGGCCTGCCGAGCGTGGCGGCCGCCTACCAACGCATCCTACGGAGCATCCTGGCGGCTCAAGAGGCCAGGCACCACGCTGTGCTGACAGAGATGAAGACGGTCCTCAGGGAACCCCCTGGACCCCCAGAGCCTCCCGAGGCTCAGGGCCCCGGTGGCTCATGAGGGGCAGCCCTCTCGCCGCACACCTTCAGCTACCCCAACTCTCCTTCATCAACAAAACCAGGTGACATTTTCCCAAGTTCATTCAGCTGGGAGCGCCCCAGGGCTGCATCATTCCCAGGTCGCATGGGTCCATCCCTGTGGCATGTATCTTTCCTTTTATGTCTTTAGCTTACCCTGTTGGGGGCGCCCCTCGGGCTGCATCATCCCCAAGACGCTCGAGCCGTACACGGTGGCATGCATCTTCCTTGCACTTACCTGAGCTAGGTTGCTTTCCATGCTTAATCTATCTATGACCATCGCCTGCTTGATTGTCACCCACCGTGAGAGCCGCGCGCCGGCCGTCTTTCTTCAGGACCCTTCACGCTGTCTAACCATTTCGCAGGACCAAGACAGCGAACAAGAACCAAGACCAGGTGCAAGCCGCCTTGAGGTAGGGCCTCGTGAGCCCCGCGCTGGCTCACGAGTGCCCAGATACACCTCGTCTAGCCCTGCCGTGCAAGCCACGTGTCAGGGCGGGGCTGTACACGCCCCGGGGCTCTCCGTAGTAGGGAGTCCCCCTCCGACGCCCTAGTGGAAGCACCATGCTCCGTGCTGGCCGTCGACACTGCCGAGGAGCGGCTATGCCCGTGCACAAGCGGAAGCACTACGCTCCGCATTGGTGATAAACAACTGAGGGCGACCCCACGGCCGTACCAACCTTAGGGAGCCCCAAAGCTCAGTGTCCGGCCTCACTGCAACGCCTCCCCTCGGGAGAGCCGCGCGAGGGGGCTGGGCACGGGGGCTGCGCTTGGGTCACTCCCAAGCGTAGGCCACCAAACCAGGTCCCCCGGACCTGGTCGTCGCACGCCCCTCCTGAGCCGAGCCTCGGCGAGGGCAAAGGTACATAGAATGTTTGCATGTCAAGGGGACTCCTGAGCATCGCGACTCAGGAGCCTAACTGGTCACGTAGCCCCTCGCTCCTTGGTCCGTCTTGGTTTCCGGTCGGCTCAACGGCGGTTGAGGTATGCGCGGGGCCAGGCTCTGCCGACATAGAACATTAACCTATCCTCGCATATCCTTCCTATAGGTTGTTTGCGCGTCAAGGGGGACTCCTGACCATCGCGACTTAGGAGCCTAACTGGTCACGTAGCCCCTCGCTCCTTGGTCTGTCCTGGTTTTCGGTCGTCCCAACGGCGGATGAGGTATGCGCGGGGCCGGGCTCTGCCGACGCATAACACAAAGCAAATAGGAAGAAAATCGCAAAATCTCAAAGCAAATATTACAATACATATTGTTCTCACAATATCAAATGCAAGTTTAACGCCTCCACGAGGCATGGTACATGTTGTAGGAACAAAGCAGAAAAGTAGCCGCAAATCACCCCTGGACACCGCCGGCACATGCAAAAGGTGCCCCCTCATGGGTAGCGTCGCCTTCACCTGCATCACCGGTCGAGGGCGCAGGGGTGAAGGCATCGAACTTCTTCAGCAAGGCGAAAGGAAATAGTGAAGGCGAACATTGTCTATGCCAGCCTTTTGACAGTCGGATAGTTGCCGAGGCAACATGGGGAAGCGGAGATGCCCACGCCCAGTCAACCACCACGCGTCGACCGAGGCCGCAGGCTATTGGGGCCCATGGTGCTCCGCACTTGACCCTTGGCTTCGCCTCGAAGCCAAGCCCGAGCGCGCCTTGGGCCCGGGGGCTACTGTCGGTGTTTTGGGAACGGGGGTCCCCAGACTTGCCCGCCTGCGGCCCACGGCGTGGCTTTGCAGGCAAGCCTATACGGCCCATCTTCGTCAACAAGGAATCAAGACCCTCGCGAGGGGCCAAGCCTCGTGAGGCGGACGACACAAGACCTCCTCGGGAGCGGCCTCGCCAGGCTGGCTCATGAGGGGCTGAGAGTTCAAGGTCGGGCAAACCTCGCAAGGCTCTCGTGACGTAAGCCATGACGATCGAGACCAGGTGGGCGCCAGCGCATGCAGCGTCCTTGTTTCCTCCTTTGTGCTAAGGGGGCAAGCGCAGGCGCGGAGTATCGAGGCATCAATGAAAGGTTTCCATATTGGTGCAACGAGACCAAGACCAGAAGGACAGCAAGACGGAGGTCACCATGGAGCCCAGGACGGCGTCATCGCCAGAACCTTTGGCAGGCGATGACCACCTTTTTTCAGGATAGCTTGTACTGGCTGTCCCCTTTCAAATTGCCCGTTGTTGGCTCCCTTCCCGCTCAATATTTGGGGAGAGGACCAGGGCCTCTATAAATAGGACTAGCCACCACCATAGGCAGGGAGAGATGACGATAGACGATCAAGGTCATCCCCAGCCACACAAGTGCACCAAGCACAAGAACACCTCAACCTAAGGAGGCTGTTCTTCCCCTTGTGATGTTCATCCTCAGCCCAAGAGGCAATCCACCACCACCACACTGGAGTAGGGTATTACACCACAACGGTGGCCCGAACTAGTATAAATCTTGTGTCCTTTGTGTTGCGAGTTTGTCGAGTTAGTTCGTGAGATCTAGGCTAAGTAGGACGCGGATCGATGGGGGGGGGAGATCTTTCGCACGCACCCCAGTGTTCGAACCTTAAGGGTTTTGCCGGAACCCGTGATCCGACAACCAGACATCCGGAACATGTCTGCGCACAGTTTCGGGCCCAAGGCCCATGTAATACTTCACTTTGCCCCATTTTCAGTAATACTATAAATAGAACTCCTCCTCTTCCTAATTAGGGTCAGCGTTGTGATAGCTCATATGTGAGATAGAGCCTCGATCATCCATCCGGATCTACTCCACCGCCAGGGACCGTCACCTCTTCGGAGAATATCCACTTGGTTTCAAGACCCCTAACGGGAAGACCTCAAGACCTCCTCACGGAGAAGAACCTGTTACCCTATGTATCGTCCCTTCTTGGATTTGAACCGTGTGATCTCTATGTGTACTCGGATCTAGCATATGTGTGACCATATCTTGTTGGTTTGAGTGTTTTCTCTCTTTCCAGTTCGTGTTTTCCCCTTGTGTTCTTCGTTTCCATCGCGGGATCCGCTCCTTTCGTGAAAGATCGGCCGTATAGGGTTCCACCCTACATCATCTTGGCATCAGAGCCAGGTTGATCACGATTTCAGAGCCTCTCCTCTTTGTTTTCTAGCTTGATTTTGTTGTGTTCTTCCCCAATTTCGAAAATCCCCACCAAAAATAGCCCCAATTTTTTTTGTGATTTGTTGGTGTGATGAAGTTTTGTTGGATTTGATCCATGGATTTTCTTTGCCATGAGTGGATCTAGCTTTTCCCCCATCTTCCCCATAATTTTCATCCACAAAATCGCTCGGATTTGACCAATTTTGCCACCTCCACCTCGAACCCTAGTTGTTCATCCCGTGCCTGAAATCGCCCAGGCATGGAACGTCCGCCAGTCACCGGTCGTCCGACATCCACTGGACGTCCAACATTCCCTGACAAAACCGAAAAAAGTTTAGTTCGGCCACCACCACCTCTCCACCTCCACTTCCGATACGCACCCCTTTACCACAATCGCTTTTCCACAACCACCATTGCTTACTCGTTTCACACTCCGACACAATTTTGACATATTTTGCTTTTAGAAATTCAGTTGCGGTTCCCGTTTCCTAACGTGTTTCAACTAGTTACGGATAGTTCGACATCAATATCACTGCTGCTCATCTTCTTCATGAATTCGTCATTGACAACAACCACTCTACCATTTTGACACCATACCGTAAGCAAGAACGGTAACCTCATCTTGGTATCGTGATATCCCATCATTATACACTCTTGACAATACATTGATAACCACCATAGCCCAATTTTGCGTATCTTACCCATCGAGACTAGCCTTTGAGTATTACTGGCAACGTCACTTGTGAACATTAGTGGTCATACTTCCCATAGCATACGTACCATATCATCGTGGTGCATATCTTGGTATCATCTTTTGTGTCAAAGTTGTCATCGCATACACAATTGCTATCTTGCTTCGTGAAGTTTTGCATGATAAAGAGCTCAAAAGAGAAAGAGCCAAACAAGCTTTTAAGCTAAAGAGAAATATAAGCAAAGAGCTTTTAAGCAACAACCATAGCATCATATTACATTAAGATTGTCATACTAGATCATCTTGGATCATATCATCGGGATACCATACATAGAGCATACTTGGAATAGAAGTCGTTGCATTTTTGCTTAGTAGGTTGTGTACAAGTCTTCGTATCCGCCTATTGTGCAATCGTGCTAGCGCCTCTCTAGTGTTTTGCAACAAGAGCATTTTCATAGATTCCACATTTTGGCTCATTCCTTGGTTCCACGACCCCATTTTATCTCTCCGTGTGTGAGTTCCAATGTACCATGTCTTTCTATTGGTCTACTTGTTGCATTTACAAATTTGTGAATCTTTTCCAACATTATTGAAGCTCACTAAGAATTGCATCAAATTTTGTGCCATCATCCTAACCTAGCTCCACCATAAGCTTTTACTTGTGTAGGTGTGAGAACCGACAATAATTGGTACCAATTGTGCTATTTCCTTGTTCCACACTTGAGTGATCATTGATCCATCTTCAACATCGGTCAAGGTACATTTGGTATAAGTTCTTCTCTTTCTCCCACTCACATATTTGATTGGAATGATGGATAGGCCAAGTACTTCTACCAACCCACACTTCATCGAGCAAGACGACGACATGTCCTCCTACGTCACAAAGATCCACATCTTTGGTGCACAACGAGCTTTGCATCAAGAGCAACAAGCAATGAACGAATGCATCTATCGGCGTTCTGGGAACGGGAGTCCCCAGACTTGCCTGCCTGCGGCCCGCAGCGTGGCTCCAACAGCGGCCCTGTATGGCCCATCTTTACCAGCAGACATTCAAGACCCTTGCGAGGGGCCAAGCCTCGCGAGGCGTACGATGCAAGACCTCCTCAGGGCCGGCCTCACCAGGCTGGCTCGTGAGGGGCAGAGAAATCAAGGCAAGGGACACCTTGCAAGGTTTCTATGAGGGAAGCCATGACAACTGGAGCCAAGCGGGCGCCAGCGCGCAGCATCCCAGTTTCCTCTTTGGTGCTAAAGGGGCAAGTGCAGGCGAGGATTCCTGAGGCATCAGGAAAAGGTTTCCATATCGGTGCAACAAGACCAAGACCAGTAGGACAGCAGGACGGAGGTCACCGTGGATCCCAAGACGGCGTCACCACCAGAGCCTTTTGGCAGGAGAAGACTACTTTTATCAGGATAGCTTGTACTAGTTGTCTCTCTTCGAATTTGGCCGTTGTGGGATCACTTCCCACTCAATATTTGGGAAGAGGACCAGGGCCTCTATAAATAGGACTAGCCACCATCGTAGCAAAGGGATGAGGGGACAGATCGACGAATCAGAGAGAGAGAGAGCATCAACTCACCAAGCACAAGAACACCTCACCTCGCGAGGCTGTTCTTCCCTTGTAACTATTCATCCTCAGCCCAAGAGGCAATCCACCACACCACACTGGAGTAGGGTATTACACCACAACGGTGGCCCGGACCAGTATAAATCTTGTGTCTCTTGTTCTTTGGGTTCGTCGAGCTAGGCTGTGAGATTTGGGAGTGTACGAGCTAGAGAGGGGGAGAGATCTTTGTGTGCAACCCAGTGTTCAAACCTCAAGGGTTTTGCCGGAACCCGAAATCCGACATTTAGTGCACCAGGTAGGGGTGCGCTTAAGCTTTCCTCTTCGTCGATCCGTGCTTCGCCACTCCACCAAGTTCATGGCCGACGCTCGCAGGTCGGCCCGCGCTGAGCGCCGGGCCACTCTCACCACCTGTGTCGCTCAGACAGCCCCTGTCAGTGGACCTCCCCGTCGTTCTCCGTCACCTGCCGCCAACGCCGCCACCGGCCTGGCGGCAAACGAGCAGCAAGCCTCTTCACTGCACCCCTATGTGCGGCGAGACGGTCGCACCACCACCCCGTCGCTGACTCCGGCTGTCTCATCATCTCACGCTCTACGCGCCCCCACGGACGCGTAGGCCGCGCTGCTCATGGCAAGCGAGCTCCTGCGCTACCGCCCAGTCGACGACCTCTACGAGGACTGGTTGACCGCATCGCCGAGCGCGTCAGCGCCGCAGGGGCTCTCCTGCTCCATCCCTCTCGCTGGCTCGCCCGCCCCCGGCTGCAGGCGATGTGGCTCACGGAGCGCCTCCGCCCCCTCAGCACCAAGATGTCGCCCTCACGCCGAGGCGCGCGGCTCATGGAGCACCTCAGCCTCCCCAGCGTCAAGACGGCGTCCTCGCTCCAAGATGCGCGGCCCACCGGCGTGATACACCATGCCGTGTGCCCGCGCACGAAGAAAGAAGTTGCCAGGAGGTTCCCCATCTGCAAGAAAACGCTCCACCGCTTCCATCGCCACCACATCAAGATCGCTTGCTGCGGCAGGGCCATGTGCCACTTGCCATGGCAGCGTAGGGATGCCAAGGTCAAGCTCCGCCTCCACGACGGGCCCGGGTGGCCACGGTAGGCTGCCGCACCTTCACTCCTGAGCTTCGTAGCATCGTCTGGCCGGGCAACTTCAAGTCAGATCTGCCTCCTCGCTACAACGGCACCCCGACCCTGCAGAGTTCTTGCAGCTCTATGAGCTGAGCATCGAGGCGGCGAACGGCGATGAAAAGGTCATGGCGAACTGGCTTCCCATGGCTCTCAAGGACGGCGCCCGCTCATGGCTCTTGAGCCTGCCCCCAGGCTCGATTTCCTCCTGGGATGAGATTCGCAACCACTTCATCGCGAACTTCCAGGGCACTCGCGATCGCCCCCGGTCCCGGGTGACCTGCGCCGCATCAAGAAGCAACCAGGAGAAACCCTGTAGAAGTACATCAAGCACTTCAATAGTGCGTGTATCAAGATCCCCAAGGTGACGGACGAGGCTGTCATCTCAGCATTTTCCGACAGCGTACATGACATCAAGATGAAGCAGGAGCTCGCCATCCATGAGGAGTTGTGCATGACTTTGGAGCTATTCAACATAGCAACCAAGTGTGCAAGAGCTGAGGAGGGGTGTCTCTCCCTCCTCGAACTCCCTGCTACGGATCCAGAGGAGAAGAAGGCCAAGGTCAAGGACGTGAAGTGCAAAGGAGTGGTCGTACTCGCAGCAGAACCGGACACCAAGCACGGCTGAGATCTTCCCGAGTCGTCCAAGAGCAGCTGTACGTTCTGCGCCTTCCACAACATGCGCGCGCACAACACCAACGGTTGTTGAAAGCTCAGGGCCATTCGAGACGGATGCTTCGGTCGACGCCCCGAGCGCAACGACCGGGGCTACGGCCGAGGAGGTGGAGGATGTTGGGACGACCGCGGCCCTCGCCAGGAGTGGCACGACTAGCCTCGTGGGGATCGTTGGCAGGACCAGCCTCATGAGGGCACCTGGAGGGACCAGCCTCTTAAGGACCGTCCTCAGGGCAACCCTGGTCTCCCTCCACTGCCGCCGCCAAGGAGGAACAACGAACATCAACAGGACGAAGGGGCTGGGGGCTTCCAGGAGCCGCGCACCATTGCCTGCATCTCGGGTGGCACTCAGGCCCCAGCCTCCCAGCGCATCTTCAAGCAGTTCTCTCATGAAGTGAATGCAGCCCTTCCCAAGCTCGAGGCTACGCGCCTGCTCAGGTGGTCCAAGTACGCCATCACCATTAGCTCAGCAGACCAGCTCAAGTGCGCGGCAACCACTGGCGTCCTCCCGATGCTCTGTTCACCCGTCATCAGCAATGTCCAAGTCACCAAGACCCTCATCGATGGCGGCGCAGGGCTCAGTGTCCTGTCCGTCGAGACGTTCGACAGCCTTCAAGTGCCATATGACCAGCTCCAGCCCACCAAGCCTTTCTCAGGAGTGACATACGGCTCCACCACCCCGATAGGGCAAGTTCGCCTCCCTGTCACCTTCGGTCAGCGCGACAACTACCACACCGAGCTCATCGACTTCGATGTCGCCCACATCCGCCTGCCGTACAATGCCATCCTCGGGTATCCAGTGCTGGCCAAATTCATGGCAGTCACCCACCATGGGTACAACGTCCTCAAGATGCCGGGAAGTGGCGGAATCATCACAGTCCCTTGCGAAGAAAGAGACGCGGTGTGCTCCCTTGAGCGCGCCTTCCAAGCTACAACAATCAAAGACCCTGACAGCGCGGGTGCACAGTACCCTCCTGAGGCCAACCCCAAGAAGAAGAAGAAACTACTCCGCACTGGACCTCAAGGGAGCGGCACCTCCAGTGGCGCCACTTCAGGATCTGCACCAGCGCCTGGGGCGCCTCCCTCCCTTGCATAGGGAGGCGCGCCTGGCGACCTCCTCGGGCAGGGCTCAGGGGCTCTCTTCTGGAGGGCCTCGGATCTCTCCAACATCACGAGGGAGGTGCTCGGGCACCACGTGGAGGCGTGCTTCGCGGCACGTTTCCCTCGGGAGGACACCGGGCGAGGAGCGCCCGGCGCTTAGGAGTTCATCATCAAGGCATCTCAGGAGCTTCACGAAGCAAGAGCAACACGCGCCGACCACCGCCCACCTGGCGCTGCCCCCCACCCAGGCGAGGGTGGAGAGCTGCGCGTCTGCATCGACATCCCAGGGCTCAACAGGGCCGCATCTCAGGAGCGCTTTTGGCCTTCGCGTGCCAGACGGTGTGAGGGTCCACCTCACAGCTACGTTCGCATGTCGTACGGCCTGCCGAGCGTAGTAGCCGCCTTCCAGCGCAACCTGCGGATCATCCTGGCAGGTCAGGAGGCTAGGCATCACGCAATCCTGGCAGAGATGGAGACGGTCCTCAGGAGGCCACCTGAGCCTCCAAAGCCTCCCGAGGCTCTAGGTCCCGACGGCTCGTGAGGAGCGGCTTCTTCGTTACTCGTCTTCAGCTACCCCAACACTCCTTCGATAACCAAACCAGGTGATATTTTCCAAGTTTATTTAGCTGGGAGCGCCCCCTGGGCTGCATCCTTCCCAGGCCGTGTGGGTCTGTCCCTGCGGCATGTATCCGCTTGCATCTTTAGTTTACCCTGCTGGGGGCGCCCCTCAGGCTGCATTATCCCCAGGCCGCTCGGGTCCGACCCGGTGGCATGTATCGTTCTCTCATTTACCTAAGCTAATTGCTTTTCATGTGTAAACTATCTATTGATAACACTTGCTTGACTGTTACCCACCATGGGAGCCGCGCGTCGATCGTCTTTCTTCAGGATCCTTCGCATAAGAAGGCTAGGCACGGCGTCTGTGCTCGGGCCTGTCCCTGCAGCGTCGATAAATCCAACGGTTGAGCTCCGTCTGGCGGCCCGGCCCCGTTCATGTCACCTCCTGGGGTCGTTGGTGCTTGGCCTTCTCGTGTGATAGCCTCGGGAAATTCATTCGGTGCAAGTTGTCTAACCATCTCGCAGGAATGCCACAGCTATCAAGAACCAAGACCAGGTGCAACCCGCCTTGATGTAGGGCCTCGTGAGTCCCGCGTTGTCTCACGAGTGCCCAGACACACCTTGTCTAGCCCTGATATGCCAGCCACGTGTCAGGGCGGGGTTGTACACGCCCCAGGGGCTCTCCGCAGTAGGGAGTCCCCTCCCACGTGCCAGTGACGGACCAGCAATCACCATGGTGATTTGTGCCCATCCTCGCGCTAACCTGCAAGAACTTCCTGAGGACTATAGCAGGTGGTACCGCGGACTCTCTCTCTCTCTTGTCCCATGCAATTCGGTTGCGCAGTAAAAGGGAGGCTCCTGAGCATCGTGACTCAGGAGCTCTTACTAGCTCTCTAGCCTTCAACCCTGGCCTTGGCCACGGCATCATGACCTGGCATACCAGCGGCGGCTGAGCTCGCTCGAGGGCCGAGACCTGAGGACGCAAAGCACTCAGGAGAGCACGGAGAAGAGGAAGAGGCTCGCATGGGCCCAACCTAGCTACCCAATAGTGGACGACACCCAAATTTGGCGGAACACGAGGAACCAGATCCAAATTGCCCAGATAAGTCTCGCGCATGGATCAATCTAGCACTACGGCATAAGACCCTCACCTCTCGCTGCCCTACTGCGGCAACGTCGCCTCCCTTTCTCATCCTCAGGAAGCTGCTTGCGCGCTAAAGGGGTCCTCTTGAGCATCGCGCCTCAGGAGCTCTTACTGGACCTCGGGCCACTCACCTCCTGGCCTTGACCACGGCATCCCGACCTGGCATACCAGCGACGGCTGCAGCCTGCCTGGGGACCGGGACCTATCAGCATAGAGCACCAAGCTGCCACGGGATTTGAAAGGATAATTTCAACAAAAGACATTACAGATCCTTTACACACCCCCACGGGGTCCGTTCTAATTCCTCGCAGGAAACCAAATAAAGGAGTTCCTAGGAGCTCTATCTACGCGCGCCGAACGGCACCAATGTCATCATCAACAGTGGGCCTCCGGAGGTCGGCGCCAACCCCATCCAAATCATCGACGGCGGCGGCCGGACGCTGTGGCCTTACTCCGAGCACGGCGAGAGCTCAGGGGCACGTAGCTATCGTCACTTGTCTCCGGGGACTCAACAAGCTCGGGAGAGTCACTGGACCACCAGGAGTCGCCGCTGTCACTGGTGGTGCTGCGGGCAAGGCCAGCGGCAGGCCCGGCGCCAGCCGCTGCGCTGTCCTGGCGACCCCCTTCAGGGCAGCACCCCAAGCGGCGGCCTTCTTCGTTGAAGACCTTGAAGAATAGCATGGAGGTGCCGTTGTACTCAAAGTGGATGGCGAGGGCGCCTTCCGCGCGGCAGACCCGGGCGACCTCGCCCCAGCCGGGAGTCATGAAGATCTTTCCGGAGGAGACGGCTTCAACCTCTGCTCCAGTTGCAGGGGTGTCGCAGTCGGCGTGCTGCAGCCAAAGCTCAAGGGGACTTCTCGGCGGCATCTCGGCGGCGAAGAACTGCGAGAAGCGAATCCAAGTGCTCGGAGGCATCGCCGCCCACAATACGAACTCGCATGAGGAGTCCGCGGCATGGAGCCCTGGGGCGATGGCGTGCGTCACCATGGTGCGGCGACCATGGCCCTAGCGCAGGCAGTGGCGTTCGTCGCTCCTCCCTCCGAAGCCCTCGGCTTGAGCGTACAAGGTCAACGGGTACCTAGGAGGCGCAACACCCAGTGTACTTCGTTAGCTCCTTGTTACAGGGGCTAGGTTCAGGTACTGTGGCATGCGAAAAATGATTTTTGGCCTCATCATGGCCTCAAGGAAACTACACCACTACCTCCAAGCCCATGAGATTACGGTTGCCACTCGCTTTCTGCTTCAAAGGATACTCCGAAACCTTGAGGCTACCGTCAGAATAGTGGAGTGGGCTTTGGAGTTATCCAACTTTGGTCTAAAGTTTGAGAGCATATCAACAATTCAGAGCAGGGCATTGGTAGGGTTTATTGCAGAATGGACGCCAACCCCTGAAGAAGAAGTGCTGGAAACGGTTATCCCCGGCAAGGAAGCGCCCCAAGAATGGATCATGTATTTCGATGGTGCTTTCTCCCTGGTGCAGGGGCTGGCGTGCTTCTCATTGCTCCCACTGGGGAGCACTTGAAGTACGTCGTCCAGATGCACTTTGCCCGGGAAGAGGCAACCAACAATAAACAGAGTATGAAGGGCTCCTTGTCGGGCTCAAGATTGCCGCCGAATGGGGAATGAAGAAGTTGATCATTCGAGGAGATTCACAACTTGTGGTGAGATAGGTCAACAAGGATTACCAAAGTCCATTGATGGAGGCATACATTGAGGAAGTGAGGTGATTGGAGGAGCGCTTTGACGGATGACAAATGGAGCATGTACCCCGTGTTGAAAACAACATAGTTGATAATCTGTCAAAGTGTGCTGCACAAAAACTTCCTGTGGAACCAAGAACTTTTGTTCACCATCTTACTCAGCCCTCCGTATCCCTGGAAACAATGGCCAAAAAGAGGAGGAAGTTGGACTCCGATAAGCCTCTCTCGGTAGAGCCTCTCGGGGCTCCTGACAGGGACCCTGCCGGAAACAACTCCCCATCACTTGTCGTACCACACCCTCCAGCCGGGCCAATGGTCCCGCCGAACAAGGAACGTGCTCCCGCAGTTGAGGAGGGGCCGCTAGTCCTTGTTGCCGAGCCCCAGGCTCTAACTTGGGCAAGGCACATAATCCATTTCCTCCAAACTTAAGAACTTCCCGATGAGCAAGATGAACTGAAAGAGTAGCCCGGAGGGCCAGTATGTATATATTTGTCGATGACACTCTATACAGAAGGAGGCCCAACGGTGTGAAATTGAAGTGCATCTGCCTGGAAGAAGGAAAGGAACTGTTGGCAAAGAAACACAAAGGCATGTGCGGCTCCCCCAATGGATCAAAGGCATTAGTTAGGAAAGCATTTCGACAAGGATTCTACTGGCCCACAGCCCTACAAGATGCGGTCGAGCTCGTCACTAAGTGTGAAGCTTGTCAGTTCCATTCTAGGAATATCCACCTGCCTGCACAAGCTCTTCAGACAATCACTTTGTCATGGCCGTTTTCGATCTGGGGGCTCAATATCCTCGGCCCTTTCCCCCGAGCTGCCGGTGGCTTTGAATTCTTGTTTGTTGCTATCGACAAGTTTACAAAGTGGCTGGAAGTAGCTGCTGTGAGAAAGGTGACTGCTCAGTCGGCT
Source organism: Triticum urartu (assembly GCF_003073215.2). NCBI lineage: Eukaryota > Viridiplantae > Streptophyta > Magnoliopsida > Poales > Poaceae > Triticum > Triticum urartu. The sequence goes on from NC_053022.1 coordinate 221,486,225, forward strand.
ATCAAGTTCTTGAAATAATTGGTGTGTCACTTCAGAGTTCCTACAAGGATCATTACCGGCAATGGAACCCAGTTGACGAGCCGCGTCTTCATGCAATATGTCCATGCCCTCGGAAGAAAGATCTCATTTGCCTCTATTGCACATCCCAGAAGTAATGGACAAGCTGAGAGGGCGAATGCTGAAGTGCTGCAAGGACTCAAGACAAGAACATTTGATACACTGCAGAAGCACATCACGGGTGGATCGATGAGCTGCCGGTTGTCCTCTGGTCCCTCAGAACGACACCAAATCGTGCTACCAGGCAGTCTCCCTTCTCCCTAGTCTATGGTGCAGAAGTAGTTATCCCCACGGAACTCATTTACGGGTCGCCTCGAGTGCTTGCCTACGATGAAGTAGCACAAGATCAGCACCGGTGTGACAATTTTGTGCTACTTGAGGAGAACCGTCTCTGGGCTGCTACGCGTGTTGCATGCTACCAGCAAGCCCTGTGTCGATATCACAGCCACATGGTTCATGCACGGTGTTTTGAGGAAGGCGACCTTGTCCTCAGGCGCGCTCAGTCTGCCAAGGGTGCAATCAAGTTGACACTAAAGTGGGAAGGTCCTTACAGGGTAGTATGAGTTACTAGACCTGGCGCAGTCCGTCTGGACACCGGAGATGGCATTCAATTGCAAAACTCATGGAATATTGAGCATCTCCGCAAGTTCTACTCGTAAGGCATGGCTGTCGGGCCCTGCCTGGCAGCCACCCTTTTGTACAGGCCTTGCCTCAGCTGCATGTAACCCCTTATACAAAGCTAGGCACAGACCCCGAGCAGCAGAAAAATAAACGAAGTGCTCGGGGCCCCCGAGAAGTTGCATGCATAAGCATTTCATGAGCATTGCATATAGATAAGATCGCATTTTGCATCATTTCCATCTGTAGGTTCCTACCGAGAACTTGGCCTCTAAAGGGAGCTGGAAAGATGAACCAACACTGCGATCTCCGACAAGCCAAACAGATAACACTACTAGAGAAAACACTAGCAATAGAGTAGGGTTTTTTACATACCAGTAGCGTGGGTTCCCGTGCTACTGCTATGACGCTACAGCTAAATTTTAGCAGTAGCGCATCTTTTACCATGCGCTACAGCTATCTAAGTACTAGTAGCGCTCCATTTTCCACCTACGCTACTACTATCCTAAGTACTAGTAGCGCTCCATTTTCCACCTATGCTACTACTACTGTATGTACTAGTAACGCTCCATTTCCACCCCACGCTACAGCTAACTAACTAGAAATTAAAAGAATAAAATTCAGATGCAGTATTTGTAGGATCGAGAAGAGGTGTCTAGAGGGGGTGAATAGACTCTTAGCAAGAAAAGTTGCAGTTTTTAATTTCTTCAAGTTGAAGTGGAGTTTCGGCACAAGTTTGAGCATTCACAATACATATCAAGCAAGCATGACAAGAGTATATAAGCAGTGGAAAGTAAATCATGCAAGTTGCAAGAATGTAAAGGGATGGGGTTGGAGTGTGCAAACGCAATTTGAGACACGAAGATTTTTGGCGTGGTTCCGATAGGTGGTGCTATCGTACATCCACGTTGATGGAGACTTCAACCCACGAAGGGTAACGGTTGCGGGAGTCCACGGAGGGCTCCACCCACGAAGGGTCCACGAAGAAGCAACCTTGTCTATCCCACCATGGCCGTCGCCCATGAAGGACTTGCCTCACTCAGGTAGATCTTCACGAAGTAGGCGATCTCCTTGCCCTTACAAACTCCTTGGTTCAACTCCGCAATCGTGACGGAGGCTCCCAAGTGACACCTAACCAATCTAGGAGACACCACTCTCCAAAAGGTAATAGATGGTGTGTTGATGATGAACTCCTTGCTCTTGTGCTTCAAGTGATAGTCTCCTCAACACTCAAAACTCTCTCTCTCTCTCTCATAGGATTTGATTTGGTAGAAAGATGATTTGAGTGGAAAGCAACTTGAGGAAGGCTAGAGATCAAGATTGTAACACCCCTACACAAATGAATTTGTCTTGGTCTACCTCGATGACATTTTGGTCTTTTCCAAGAACAAGGAAGATCATGCCAAGCACTTGCGTTTGGTGCTGGATAAGCTCAGAGAACATCAGTTCTATGCCAAGTTCTCAAAGTGCGAGTTTTGGCTTGATGAGGTTCTCTATCTTGGACATATCATCTCTATCAAGGGCATAGCGGTGAATCTTGAGGAGGTGTCTGCAATTGTGAATTGGGAACCACCTCAGAACGTGAAGCAACTCCGCAGCTTCCTTGGTCTCGCAAGCTACTGTCGAAGGTTCGTTGAGAACTTCTTTAAGATCGCGAAGCCTCTTTCCAACCTTCTCCAGAAGCACGTGAAGTACGTTTGGTCTCCTGAATGTGACATCGCTTTCAACACCCTGAAAGAGAAATTAGTCACTGCTCCAGTTCTGACTCCTCCTGATGAATCCAAACCGTTCGAGGTCTTCTGTGATGCCTCTCTTCAAGGTCTTGGTGCAGTGTTGATGCAAGAGAAGAAAGTTGTGGCTTATACTTCTCGCCAGTTGAAGCCCAACGAGAAGAACTACCCCACTCATGACCTCGAGTTGGCGGCAGTTGTTCATGCTCTTTTGACTTGGAGACATCTCTTATTGGGAAGAAAAGTGGACATCTTCACTGACCACAAGAGTCTCAAGTACATCTTCACTCAGCCTAATCTCAACCTCAGGAAGACTCGTTGGGTCGAAATGATTCAAGAGTATAATCCGAGTATCGAATATACTTCAGGCAAGGCCAATGTAATTGCTGACGCATTGAGCAGGAAGGCTTACTGCAACAGTCTGATTCTCAAGCCTTACCAACCCGAGCTTTGTGAAGCTTTCCGCAAACTCAATCTGCAAGTTGTTCCTCAAGGATTTCTGGCCAACCTTCAAGTCTCTCCTACTTTGGAAGATCAGATTCGCGAGGCTCAACTTCTTGATGCTATGGTGAAGAAGGTTAAGATTGGGATTGCCAAGAGTCAACCCAAGTACAAGTGTTTTCACCTTGATGACAAGGATACTCTCTTCTACGAGGATGGCATTGTTGTGCCTAAAGGTGACCTTCGTAAAGTCATTATGAACGAGGCTCACAATTAACTCCTCTCTATCCACCCTGGAAGTACAAAGATGTACCAGGACCTCAAGCAGGCGTATTGGTGGACTCGAATGAAGCGTGAGATTGCTCAGTTCATGAATGAATGTGATGTCTGCAGAAGAGTGAAGGCAGAACACCAACAACCAGCTGGTCTCCTACAACCTCTTGCCATTCCAGAATGGAAGTTTGACCACATTGAGATGGACTTCGTGACTGGATTTCCAAAGTCCAAGCGTGGCAATGATGCTATATTCGTTGTCATCGACAAACTCACTAAAGTGGCTCATTTCCTGCCTATCAAAGAGTTTATCACAGCAGCTCAATTGGCAGAGCTATATACCTCTCGGATTGTCTCTCTGCACGGCATTCCGCAGTTGATTTCTTCATATCATGGCAGCATCTTCACCTCAAAGTTTTGGGATTCTTTTCACAAGGCCATGGGCACCAACATCCGTTTCAGCACAACTTTTCATCCTCAAACTAGCGGCCAAGTCGAGCGTGTCAATCAGATCCTCGAAGATAAGCTCAGGGCTTGCGTTATCTCTTTCGGTATGAAGTGGGAAGATTGTCTTCCATATGCCGAGTTTTCCTACAACAACAGCTTTCAAGCGAGTTCGGGCAAGGCCCCACTTGAAATTCTCTATGGCAGGAAGTGTCGTACTCCTCTTAACTGGTCAGAGACTGGTGAACGTCAACTTCTTGGAAATGACTTGATCACAGAGGCAGAAGAGATGTGCAAAGTCATTCGTGATAACCTCAAAGCAGCGCAATCGCGCCAGAAGAGCTACTATGATAGTAAGCATCATTATTTGGCTTTCAAGATCGGAGACCATGTTTACCTCCGCGTTTCTCCAATGAATGGTACTCGTCGCTTCGGTATCAAAGGGAAGCTTGCCCCTAGATACGTGGGTCCTTTCAAGATCGTCAGCAAGAGAGGCGATCTCGCCTATCAACTCGAGCTTCCCTCCAACTTTGCAAACGTGCACGACGTGTTCCATGTCTCTCAGCTCCGCAAGTGCTTCAAGACCCCTGACCGCACCGTCAACTTTGAAGACATTGATCTCCAAGAAGACCTTTCTTATCGTGAGCACCCAGTTGCTATTCTTGAATAAACTGACCGCAAGACTCGCAACAAGTCAATCATATTCCTCAAAGTCAAGTGGTCACACCATTCCGACCGTGAAGCCACCCGGGAATGCGAGGATCACCTCCGTTCTGAGTACCCGGAGTTTTTCCAGTCCTAGATCTCGGGACGAGATCCTTTCGTAGTGGTGGAGTGTTGTAACACCCCGGATGTATTTTACCTTATATGTATCCCAACTCTTGCTGTTTCTGGCCTAAGTTATTTTCATTTTCCCCGTTGTCGGGTTTTTGTCTCCGTGTGTTGTTGTCTTTGTCATGCATCTCATATCATGTCATCATGTGCATTGCATTTGCATACGTGTTCGTCTCATGCATCCGAGCATTTTCCCCGTTGTCCGTTTTGCATTCCGGCGCTCCTATGTCCTCTGGTGGTCCTTTCTACCTCTTTTCATGTGTGGAGGTTAAACATTTCCGGATTGAACCAATACTTGCCATGCGGCCTTGGTTTACTATCGGTAGACCGCCTGTCAAGTTTCGTGCCATTTGGACTTCGTTTGATACTCCAACGGTTAACCGAGGGACCAAAAAGGCCTCGTGTGTGTTGCAGCCCAACACCCCTCCAAACTGGCCCAAAACCCACCTAAGCCTCTCCCATCATCTAGAGCGTTCGATCATGATCGCGTGGCCGAAAACCGCACCTCATTTGGAGCTTCCTAGCTCCCTCCACCTCTATAAATACACCACCCTCTCGAAATCCCGGGTCTCTTTCTTCCCCTAACCCTAGATTTCCCTCGCGCACCGCCGGACATTGTCTGATCCGGATAGACACTCCGCCGCCATCCACTCGTGAGCCGACACATGTCCCGCCTGAAGCCCCACTTCGCCACGCCGCCGCCCAGCCCGCTCGGCCCGCGGGAGGCCCCTGCGGCCCGCCTCCGCCGCCACTCGCCCGAGGCCGCGCCTCCCTCGCCTCGCCGCCTGCGCCGGCTGCCGCCTCCGCCGTGACGCGCCTCGTCGCCGGCGCTGACCCCGCCGACCCCTCTCACCGCCGACTCTCCTCCAGCGCCGCCCGGCCTAGCCCGCGCCGCCCCACTCCTCCGCCGGCCACTGCCGCCATCAGCGCCGCCTCCTCGCCCCGGCAAGCTGGCGCCGCCCCGACCTCCCCTCACTCCGGCGAACCTCGGGCACCGTGCTCCATTACTGTTCCGGCGAGATCCGATCGGTGCTACAGTAACCCTAGATCTGGGTTCACTTTCTCCCCCTCCCTCAGACTTATTTTGTGATCTTTGGCATGCCATAACTCTGCATCCATAGCTCCGATTCGTGTGTGTAGCATATCAAAATGTTTGTCTCGACGAGTGCATCATTTCATCTCATTGTATCATTTTCATTTGAGCTCTTCTTGATGCCCGAAATGCTGTGGGAAGAGGGCTATGTGTTGAATTTGGCAGATCTGTTTCAGCAATTAGCCTTTTGTCATTTTTTCCATGATTAATGTGTGCATGCTATGATCCTGAGCTCTACATGTGTTTTGTTATATGCCATGTCATCTTTACAGGGGTGCTTGCCATGTATTTTTGTGATATTTGTGGTGACTAGCACAAGCTTGCAAAGTAGCGTAATCGTTGATGCTGATTTCAGGGACTTAGAATTTCACTAAGTCCTTGTCCTGATTTTGTCGTTATGCCATATGTTCATATTGTTTCCTAGTGATCCGTGCCTCTTTTGAGGATGACCTGTAAGGATGTTTTGTTAACATTGTGGTGCTCTATCCATCCTTGTCTTTTTTTGCATTTATGGAGCACCCTAGCTTGAGTCAACCGAGCTCTACTTTTGCTATAAACTAATCCTCGCAGATTGTTGACATGTTTAGCGATTTTGCCGAGGATGTTGCTATTGATCCGTGCATGCTATGATGTTGTTCCTACCATGTCTAGCTTCTATGCCATGTCTTCTTGATGGGTGTATGCTTAGTTTGTCATGCCATGCTCTGTAGTGAGTGCATCAAGCTCGTAAACATGCCTACTCGTTAACTGTTTTGCATGCTCCAGTTTTTCACTAAGTCTGAAATCTGTTTATGTTTTTGCTATGTTCACATGCTTGAAATTGTATTTTCTGATCCCTTTTGGCTCAAGGTCACTAAGGGACTTTTGTTAAGTGCTTTGAGTAGCTTCATGCCATGCCTTTTTTTCCATGTTAAGTTCCTGTAGCATGTAGTTTTCATGCTCTAAAGTGTGCTTCCTGATGATAAATTCCAGACTTGTGTTAATTTCACTAAGTCTGAAACCTATTGTCATTTGCACTTTTGCCATGCTTGTATGAACCTGTTATTCGATGAACTAGCTGTAGCTCAGTGTTCATCTTTTGTCAAGATTAATGAGTGGATCCCTGCCATGTATTAGGTTGCCATGTTTGAGTGCTGTAGCATATTTATCTTGATGCATTTAGATGGTTACGTGCTGTTTATCATAGACCGGTGCCATATTTGTTTTGCTTGTCATTTCCAAACCGTGCATCCGATTCCGGTGATCTTTATATCGATTTCAACCGAAATCACCTCACCTTTCCAGTGGCACTCTTGGATTTCCATGTTGAGGCCAGGTTCAATCATTCCTTGTCAAATCTTGCATATGCGTCACATACCGCATCCCGCATATCATACCATGTTTGCATCATGTTGCTTGAGCATTGCACGTGGTTGATTGTGCTCCTTTTGCTTGTTGTTCTTGTTTGGGTAGAGCCAGGAGACGAGTTCGTGAACGAGGAGCCCGTTGAGTTCACTTACGAGGATCAAGTCAACTCTGACAACTTTGCAGGCAAGATGACCATACCCTCGAAATTACTTCTATCTTTGCTTACTAGATGCTCGCTCTTTTGCTATGCCTATGCTACAATACCTACCGCTTTCTTATCATGCCTCCCAAATTGCCATGTCAAACCTCTAACCCACCATGTCCTAGAAAACCATTGTTTGGCTATGTTACCGCTTTGCTCAGCCCCTCTTATAGCGTTGCTAGTTGCAGGTGAAGATTGGAGATCGTTCCTTGTTGGAACATTGTTTATTGTTGGGATATCACTATATTATCTTGTTTATCTTAATGCATCTATATACTTGGTAAAGGGTGGAAGGCTCGGCCTTTTGCCTAGTGTTTTGTTCCACTCTTGCCGCCCTAGTTTCCGTCATATCAGTGTTATGTTCCCGGATTTTGCGTTCCTTACGCGGTTGGGTTATAATGGGAACCCCTTGACAGTTCGCCTTGAATAAAACTCCTCCAGTAATGCCCAACCTTGGTTTTACCATTTGCCACCTAGCCTCTTTTTCCCTGGGGTTTCCGGAGCCCGAGGGTCATCTTTATTTAACCCCCCCCCCCCCAGGCCAGTTCTCCTCTAAGTGTTGGTCCAAACTAGAGCCCTGTGCAGCGCCCCCTCGGGGAAACTCGAGATTTGGTTTTAGTTGTATGGAGCGCTCATCTGAGTGTGCCCTAAGACCAAGATATGAGCAGCTCCTATCGGGATTTGTCGGCACATTCGGGTGGTGTTGCTAGATTTGTTTTACCATTGTCGAGGATGTCTTGTAACCGGGATGCCGAGTCTGATCGAATTGTCTTGGGAGAAGGAATATCCTTCGTTGACCGTGAGAGCTTCTGATGGGCTAAGTTGGGACTCCCCTGCAGGGATTTGAACTTTCGAAAGTCGTGCCCGCGGTTATGGGCAGATGGGAATTTGTTAATGTCCGGTTGTAGATAACATGAAACCTAACTTAATTAAAATGAATCAACCGCGTGTGTAACCGTGATGGTCTCTTCTCGGCGGAGTCCGGGAAGTGAACACGGTGTTGGAGTAATGTTTAACGTAGGTTGTTCTAGGATCACTTCTTGATCATAGTTGTTCGACCGTGCTTTTGCCTTCTCTTCTCGCTCTCATTTGCGTATGTTAGCCACCATATATGCTAGTCGCTTGCTGCAGCTCCACATCATACCTTTTCTTACCTATAAGCTTAAATAGTCTTGATCGCGAGGGTGCGAGATTGCTGAGTCCCCGTGACTCACAGATTACTTCCAAACCAGATGCAGGGACCAATGATACCATTCCAGACGATGCGCTTGAGCTCAAGTGGGAGTTCAATGAAGACTCTCGCCGTTACTATGTGTCTTTCCCAGATGATCAGTAGTGGTGCCCAGTTGGGGTGATCGGGGACCGTGTCGCATGTGGGGGTTGATCTCTTTTGGTATCGTAGTCGGACCATGAGTGTACTGGATGATTGTAATGCTATTCATGTATTTGTGTGACGTGGCGAGTGTAAGCCAACTATGTATCTTTTCCCCTTTATTTATTTACATGGGTTGTTGTGAAGATTACCTTACTTGCAACATTGCTTTCAATGCGGTTATGCCTCTAAGTCGTGCTTCGACACGTAGGAGATATAGCCGCATCGAGGGCGTTACAAAGATTTATGTGGTTGGATCAGAATATCTTGACCTCAACACAAGTGTAAGTGGTTCTATCTCAGAAAATGTATGTTGGAAGTGTAGGCATATTCTGATGGCTCTCTCCACGAATGAAGAGTGGGTGGAGGGGTATATATAGCCTCCACACAATATCTAACCATTACACACAATTTACCAAACTCGGTGGGACCGATTCAGAGAACTCGGTCAGACCGATTTAGTTCATAATGTGATCGTTAGGCATCTCGGTGGGACCGACATGATCAACTCGGTGGGACCGATGTGCTAGGGTTAGGGTAAAGGCTCAACTCAGTTTGACCGATTACAAAAACTCGGTGGGACCAATTTGGGTAAGCAAAACAGAGAGTTGGCCAAGCAAACTCGATGGGACCGATTGCATACCTCGGTGGCACCGAAATTATTGCAACAGGCAACAGAGAGTTTGCAAGCCCATCTCGGTGAGACCGAGATCCCATCAATGAGACCGAATTGATTAGGGTTTCTGGCAGTGGCTATGTCAACAGAACTCGGTGCGCGCCGGATAGAAAGTTTCGGTGGGGCCGAGTTTGACTTTTGGTTTGGGACATATGTGGATATGAGAAAGTAGTTGAGGGCTTTGGAGCATATCACTAAGCATTTTGAGCAAGAACCTCATTAAGCAGCACCTCACCCCCTCTTGATAGTATTGGCTTTTCCTATGGACTCAATGTGATCTTGGATCACTAAAATGAAAAATGTAGAGTCTTGTGCTTTGAGCTTGAGCCAATCCTTTGTCCTCAGCATCTTGAAGGGGTTCCACATCCTCTAGTCCATGCCACTCCATTGTTGAACTTATCTAACATACTAGGTAGAAGCATTAGTCCAACAAGAGATATGTTGACATTAATTACCAAAATCACCCAGGGAGCACTTGTGCTTTCAATCTCCCCCTTTTTGGTAATTGATGACAACATACATCAAAGCTTTAGATAAATATATGGAGAATAAAAAGTAAAGCTTTGGAAAGACATGTAACATGCATAAGCTCCCCCTACATGTATGCAATCATGTAAATATGGAATATAGGAGCATGTGAAGGCATAAGCATGACAGAGTAAGCAATGTGTTACATGTATCTTGGTTATATGCATCAGAGCAAATGATGTGAATATAGGAAGTGTGCCTTCATGCTCATGACTCCTTCTTGCAAACAGTATGTACATCAGCAAGAAATCCTCATACACATGACTGTGATGTATATACTTACCTTGTTGTCTTGAGTTAGCTTAGGAAGGAATGAACTTGAGTAAACAAGGTTAGATAACACAGATACACCTACTAGCCAAAGAGAACAAATTAAACCACAAGAGTACCAAGACTGGGATGACATGTAGAGAGTGAGTACTGAGTACTTCATTGGATATAGACATGTCCCCAAAGGTAAAGATGTGCGATGAATTCAAGGATTTCCTTCCCTTAGATGTCTTGCTCCCCCTGAATCTAGCATGGGATACTGGGAGAAGATAGGGAACAGAAAATCAGAGCAAAGAAAATAAACAGAGTTAATGCAAACAATCAACTATGAACATGTCTTCCCCCTCCTAAAGACATGTGACTTCTCTCCTCTTGAACACCAAGCATCTGGGGTTTCTTACACTCTCCCCTGAGTATTCTCTCCCCCTATAGAAGTGATCTGTCTCTTCCCCTCTGACATCAATTTCCAAGAAGGGTTGTTCTGGATTTTTGTTACAAATGGGTTCGGTCCTTGAGTCACAAAGCAAAGTAGCAAGTCGAATGTGATGCTGGTAGAGGACAAGAATCATTGAGTGGAGCTGGAGCAAAAAGAATGCAGGAACAAGTGGCAAGCTGTCTTTCCTGCAGTGAAATGGGTAGCGCCGAGTTGTGTGCTTCGGTGGCGCCGAAAGGATTCGGTTGTACCGAAGGAAACAAACCGGTGTGACCGAGTTCATCACAATGAGAACACTTGTCACCTCAGCTCACTAGGCAGGTAAAATCTCACAAGGATTTGCAAGGAATTTGCTGAAAGATTTGCAATGAATTGGATGCAGGGAATGCAGAAAAACAAAAGAAATCTAGATGAAGTTTTTTTTGAAAGGGGAAACAAATATGCATGAGAAAAATGCAAGAGCACAGAAAAACAAAAGAGAACTTCATCTAGAATTGGTCGGCGACAATGTCGCCTATGTTAGAGTATATTGACTTAGGAATCAAGTGAGATCACTTGATCATAGGTCATACTCATAGTTTTAAGCTCAAAATGGGGTTACCATTTTTCGTTTAAGCATCTTGATGTATTCACATATTGTTGAGTTGCTTTGACCCATGACTTGGAGTAAAGCTTCTCTAAGATGGAATAACATACCTTGGGTGGTGGTGTTGATCTTGATCATGTAGTTGGACTTGTGTGGGTTGCTCAAGGTTGATGTAGCTCATCAAGAGTTGGGAGCACCACTTGGAATTTGAGTTCATATATCTACATGGGTTAGTCTTGCAAGGAAGAGCACTTGTGTATAGAAAATGACAATCATAAGACTTAATATAGAATTTGTCAAAGGATATGTTTGAAGGGTTTCGTGCTTCTTTGTCTTCAACAACCATATTATAGAGACTTGGTGATGTAGAAATTGCTCATGATGTGAGTGGATTGCAATCTCATAGATTTAGATTCATCCAAGTACCTACAAGGGTTAGATAGCATGCAAGGGTGCAAATATATCCAAGACATATAAATAGCAACATGAAAGAAATATCAAGGATTAGTCAAGGGCTCATGCCTTGCATGTATCCAAATGGAGTTTCTACTCCAAGTTTGAAGCATCAATGATGTTCAATTCACCTCTCAAACAACAAAAGACTTTCTCATCAAGCAGTTTGGTGAATATATCCGCCAATTGCTTATCGGTGAGAACATGCTTAAGATCAATGTCCCCTTTGGCAACGTGATCTTGAATAAAATGATGACGAACTTCAATATGCTTAGTTCGAGAATGTTGCACGGGATTGTGAGCAATCTTGATAGCACTTTCATTGTCACAAAGCAATGGAACATGTTTCACATATACCCCATAGTCCTTGAGAGTTTGGGTCATCCAAAGTAATTGAGCACAACATGAACCAACGGCAATGTATTCCGCTTTGGTGGTGGATAAGGATACCGAGTTTTTTTTCTTGGAAGACCAAGACACAAGAGATCTATCAAGAAATCGACAAGTACCTGAAGTGGTCAACCTTATCTCCGGCATAGTCCGAATCGGAGTAACCAACAAGATCGAAAGAAGACCTCTTAGGATACCAAATGCCAAATTTTGGTGTGTGTATTAAGTATCTCACTATCCTTTTCACAGCCTTAAGATAACATTCTTTATGGGCCACTTGATATCATGCACACATGCACACACTTAGCATAATATCGGGACGAGAGGCACATAGATATAACAATGAGCCAATCATGGAGCGGTAAACCTTTTGATCAACCGGTTCACCATCTTTGGTCAAATCAAGATGTCCACTAGTAGGCATGGGTGTAGTCATACCTTTGCATTCTTGCATGTTGAACTTCTTGAATAAGTCCTTGGTGTACATTGTTTGAGAGACAAAGGTACCTCCTTAGTTTGTTTGATTTGCAAACCAAGAAAGAATTTGAGTTCACTCATCATAGACATCTCAAACTTCTCCGACATTAGCTTTCCAAACTTCTCACTAAAATGAGGGTTAGTCGAACCAAATATTATACCATTAACATAAATTTGGCACACAAATAGTTCTCCATTAACCCTTTTAGTAAAAAGAGTAGAATATATTTTTCCAATTTCAAAGCCTTTTTCAATAAGGAACTTGGTCAAGCATTTATACCACGCTCTAGGAGCTTGTTTAAGACCATAAAGAGCTTTGTGAAGATTGTAAACATGATTAGGTTTCTTATGATCGACAAAGCCGGGAGGTTGCTTAACATAAACTTCCTCCTCAACTTCACCATTTAAAAAAGAACTTTTAATGTCCATTTGGTACAAGGTGATATCATGGTGATTAGCATAAGCAAGTAACATGCGAATGGACTCAAGTCTAGCAACGGGGGCATATGTCTCACCATAGTCCATACCTTCGACTTGAGTGTAGCCTTGGGCGACTAGACGTGCTTTGTTGCGAACAACTTGTCCATCTTCATCTTGCTTGTTGTGAAACACCCATTTGGTACCGATGATGTTGTGGTTGTTGTCGTGCTTCTCAACCAATGTCCACACTTGATTTCTCTCAAAGTTGTGTAGCTCTTCATGCATGGCATTTATCCAATCTGGATCTTCCAATGCTTCTTCAACCTTCATAGGTTCAATGCTAGAGATGAATGAATAATGTTTACAAAAGTTAGCCAAACGAGTTTTAGAGTGAGTGATTCTCCCGGTTTGGATATCATTGTAGATTTGCTCGACGGGATGGTCTTTGGCGACTCTTGCTCGAACTTGTGGGAGATTTTGCTTGGCTCGGGGTGGAACAGCCATTTCATCTTGTTCTTCTTCTTGGCCTTCTTCATTTTTGACCTTGTCATTCTCTTGTCGTGGTGGAGAAGGAGGCTGTTGATGTTCATCTTGGTGTACTTCCTTGTTTTCTTCGTCTTGGTGTGTCCCACTTGTGGATGCTTCAGTATCAACTCTTGGTTCACCTTGTCGTGGGGTGGAAGCTTCCACTTGGACGGACGAGGTACTTTCCTTCACCTCCGTTGGATGAATCTTGCCAATAGACAAGTCTTGGATTGCTTCCGAAGGGTCTTTGTCTCCTACATCAATTGGCAATTGCTCTACTTGCGAGCCGTTAGATTCATCAAACTTCACATCTACTGTCTCTTCAACCTTTCGGGTGAAATTATTGTAGACACGGTAAGTGTCAGAGTTTGAGCCATAACCAAGAAGGAAACCTTGAAGAGCTTTAGGAGAAAATTTAGAACGACGATGCTTATCAAGAATGTAGCACTTTGAGCCGAATACTCGAAAGTATCCAACTTGGGGTTTGTTACCGGTGAGGAACTCGTATGTCATCTTGCCGAGTAGCTTGTGAAGATACAAGCGATTTGTTGCATGACAAGCTATCTCAACCGCTTCCGCCCAAAAGTGTTTTGGAGTCTTGTACTCATCAAGCATCGTTCTTGCCATCTCAATAAGTGTCCGGTTCTTCCTCTCAACAACTCCATTTTGTTGAGGTGTGTACATAGCCGAGAACTCGTGTGAAATCCCCTCTTCGTCAAGAAAGGTATCCACATTTGTGTTCTTGAACTCCATTCCGTTGTCGCTCCGAACCTTCTCGATCTTCACTTCAAATTGATTTTGGGCCTTCCTAGCGAAGTTTTTGAAGATCTTTTGGACCTGCGATTTATCATCAAGGAAGCACACCCACGTAAATATTGAAAAATCATCGACTATGACTAGACCAAATGAGATACCACCGAGACTCTTGTAGGCATAGGGACCAAAGACATCCATGTGAAGTAGCTCGAGCGGTCTTCTCGTGGTCATGATGTTCTTCACGGGGTGACTCCCTCCAACTTGTTTTCCTGCTTGACAAGCACTACAAAGTCTATCCTTGTCAAATATAACATATTTTACTCCAAGGATATGATCACCTTTAATAAGCTTATCAAGATTTCGCATGCCCACATGACCTAGCCTTCTATGCCACTACCAGCCTTTAGAAGATTTAGCAATTAAGCAAATTCTAGGTTGAGCCTTTTTAGTGAAATCAACAATGTAAAGATCACCTCTACGTATACCGGTAAAGACCATTTTATGATTGTCTCTTCGAAACACTTGGCTATCTACTTCAGTAAATAGGACATTGAAACCGAAATCAACAAGTCCAGATACTGAAAGTAAATTGTACCCAAGAGATTCAACAAGCATGAAGTTTTGTATGGAGCTATCATGTGAGATGGCCACCTTACCGAGGCTAACCACCTTACCCTTTGAGTTATCACCAAAAGTGACATACTTTCGAGGGCCGTCATTTTCAGCAAGCTCACAAAACATATCTTTGTCTCCGGTCATATGATCAGTACATCCACTATCAAGAACCCATTCCTTTCCTCCAGCCATGTAGCTGCGAAGATTAGCCATAAGACCAAAGTGTCTCATCGCATCATCAAGATCATAGTCACTATCATCATCCTCATCATAGTATCTGTGTTCAACATCATCATGTGATGGATCAACTCCTAGAGAGGGTAATTCATTAGAAGTATGACCATAACAATGTTCATATCTATGGATTCTAATGACTTCAGAAATGATATTGCTAATATTTCCCACATCTCCTTTTGCACTCGTAAGATTAGTAAGCTCAAATAAGCAATCACCAAACTTGGGATCATTAGAACTCATCTTACTCAAGACAATAGACTTATGAAGAATCTCATCTAGAATTTTCAAGGAATAGTTTGGGAATCCTTCCTCAAGGAATCTCCATAAGGTGTAGGCACAATCAAAAGTAGGCAAGCTAGCAAGCAAGTTTCTAGGCAACCCTCTAGTGATTAAATTGACCGTTCTAAGATTACGGATCATGTCAATAGACTCATCAAGGGTAGGATGCAAAGGATCAACAATGCGAGCACAAGGAGTAGTAATGTACTTGGTCAAATGATATTCATTTAAAATCTCAAGCATCTCATTTTCCCACTCATGAAAGAACTCTCCATCAAGAATAGGCACTCTACGTCTAAGACTACCCAACATAGACTCATCCATCTTCCTCCAAAGGTGTTTGAACCAAAGCAATGGAGACCAATGCTCTGATACCAATTGTGGGATCGAGAAGAGGTGTCTAGAGGGGGGTGAATAGACTCTTAGCAAGAAAAGTTGCAGTTTTTAATTTCTTTAAGTTGAAGTGGAGTTTTGGCACAAGTTTGAGCATTCACAATACATATCAAGCAAGCATGACAAGAGTATATGAGCAGCGGAAAGTAAATCATGCAAGTTGCAAGAATGTAAAGGGATGGGGTTGGAGTGTGCAAACGCAATTTGAGACACGGAGATTTTTGGTGTGGTTCTGATAGGTGGTGCTATCGTACATCCATGTTGATGGAGACTTCAACCCACGAAGGGTAACGGTTGCGCGAGTCCATGGAGGGCTCCACCCACGAAGGGTCCACGAAGAAGCAACCTTGTCTATCCCACCATGGTCGTCTCCCACAAAGGACTTGCCTCACTCGGGTAGATCTTCACGAAGTAGGCGATCTCCTTGCCCTTACAAACTCCTTGGTTCAACTCCACAATCTTGACGGAGGCTCCCAAGTGACACCTAACCAATCTAGGAGACACCACTCTCCAAAAGGTAATAGATGGTGTGTTGATGATGAACTCCTTGCTCTTGTGCTTCAAGTGATAGTCTCCTCAACACTCAACTCTCTCTCATAGGATTTGATTTGGTAGAAAGATGATTTGAGTGGAAAGAAACTTGAGGAAGGCTAGAGATCAAGATTTATGTGGTTGAATTGGAATATCTTGACCTCAACACAAGTGTACGTGGTTCTCTCTCAGAAAATGTATGTTGGAAGTGTAGGCATATTTTGATGGCTCTCTCCATGAATGAAGAGTGGGTGGAGGGGTATATATAGCCTCCACAAAAAATCTAACCATTACACACAATTTACCAAACTTGGTGGGACCAATTTAGAGAACTCGGTCAGACCGATTTAGTTCATAATGTGACCGTTAGGCATTTCGATGGGACCGACATGGTCAACTCGGTGGGACCGATGTGCTAGGGTTAGGGTAAAGCCTCAACTCGGTTTGACCGATTACACAAACTCGGTGGGACCGATTTGGGTAATAAGCGAAACAGAGAGTTGGCCAAGCAGACTCGGTGGGACCGATTGCATACCTCGGTGGCACCGAAATTATTGCAATAGGCAACAGAGAGTTTACAAACCCATCTCGACGACACCGAGATCCCATCGGTGAGACAGAATTGATTAGGGTTTCTGGCAGTGGCTATGTCAAGAGAACTCGGTGGCGCCGGATAGAATGTTTTGGTGGGGCCGAGTTTGACTTTTGGTTTGGGACATATGTGGATATGAGAAAGTAGTTGAGGGCTTTGGAGCATATCACTAAGCATTTTGAGCAAGAACCTCATTAAGCAGCACCTCACCCCCTCTTGATAGTATCGCTTTTCCTATGGACTCAATGTGATCTTGGATCACTAAAATGAAAAATGTAGAGTCTTGTGCTTTGAGCTTGAGCCAATCCTTTGTCCTCAGCATCTTGAAGGGGTTCCACATCCTCTAGTCCATGCCACTCCATTGTTGAACTTATTTGAAACATACTAGGTAGAAGCATTAGTCCAACAAGAGATATGTTGACATTAATTACCAAAATCACCCAGGGAGCACTTGTGCTTTCAGTATTCATAGATGGAAATCAAGACACGTCCAATGCAAAATAAACTAAGGTCACAGAACCAGTTTAGCACTTCCAGCGTTCATGGATGCAACATTGAACATCTCAACTCCAAGGGATCACGAGATCCCTTTTAACATCAGACGCAAACAACCAGACCACTTCTCTAGATGTATCTACCAAGGCTCGGTGTACAAAGCCAGTGGACCCGAACCATCCCTCCCTCCGGGCGGTGGCATTGAGGTCCTCCACCTCGGCGACCTCGGGCGTCGCAATCACCTGGACGATCATCTGCGTGACGCAGTCTCCGAGCTTCACGGCGAAGTTCGCCTCCGAGTGGTTGAATAGCATGGGTCCCGCCTGGTTGTGGTAGTCTGCATCAATCACCCCTGCGCCCACGTCGGGGAAGTAAACACTTATTAGTTCACGTCCTCGTTCAAATCTAGTAGAGTATTTTCTTTGTTTTTAGCACATGCACATGAATCAATAATAACAACCACAGGCTTGTCCTTACTTGTTGCACGAGACGTGAAGAAGGTCGGTTCCCCTCCTTGTTGAATCCAAGGAAGACACTGCCCCGAGACATGAAGAAGGCCAGCTCCCCTCCTTGTGCAAATAGCTCAGGTGCATGAAGTTGTAAAGAAACTAAATACAATGAACTCATTGTAATGTATAACAACAAGAAAAACATGCATCCTAAAGAAAAAAAATCATTCTATGAGTCTGGTGTCGGTGCACAAAAGTAGGGGCTCTCTTTTGTACCCTTTTACTTGTGCACAGACAATTAGAGCCACGCCCACGGCCATACCTAGCGGGTCAGAGGAAGCAGAAGCACAAGAATACCAGAGCAGCACTCCAGCCAGGAGCATGAGACAACCAAAACAACGCCAAGACCAGAGACACAAAGAGCAAGATGGCGAGGTGGACACCCCCCCCCCCGCCCCCCGCAGCCCTGGCAAGAGCCTTGTCGGGGCAACATGCCCAATGCCAATAGAGTGTGCCACCCTTGATCCCAAGGGTTCCAATACCATCAACCACATTGGAACCAAGGATCGGGAGGCACCTCCATGGTGGCATGCAGATCTTTGTGAAGATTATAAGCACACAAGATCAGATGAGGACCAGAAGACGACGATCCTCGGCAAGATCCTTGCCGAGGAAATCCATGAGACCCCAGAAAGATCCTTGTCGGGGACGACTGCGATGCCATGGCAAGACCCTTGCTGGGGCCCGGCAAGACCCTTGCCGAGGACACCTACGGGGCCACAGCCAGGCCCATGTCTGCCCAGACCCCACCGCCGTTCCCATGCAGTTACTAGCCCAACCAACTGGGCAGACACCTGCATGGCGACGTGCGGCCTCCAGGCCAACTCAGCAAGCACCTGCATGGTGGCATGCAGATCTTCGTGAAGACCCTACCACCACGCCATCTCAGCAGCCTACCAGCTTACGTGGCGCTGCATGCCTCGTTGTACTGGACGTGCGTCGAAGCGAGACGGAACGGTGACAGAAGGGACGGGCCTCTTTACCTTCCCTAATAAAGCAACGGGACACCTAAGGAGCGCATTTAATGCGCCTTGTCCCGTAATGACAGGCAATAAGCTTGTACACTGTTTACCTTTCCACCTCCTGTGTGCCACTGTGGCGACCCCTTTTCGACTATAAAAGGAGGCCCGAGGTGTACTGGAGAGGGATTCGGACCTTTTGGACTATGGATGCACCGCAACTAGTTTGAAAGCTCAAGAACACTCAAATATACACCAAAGCAAGACTAGGGTATTACGCATCCTTGCGGCCCAAACCTGGGTAAACGATCCTCGTGCTGGCTACTAGACCCGCTCTTTGCACAACTCCGCTCCCACCAACCGTATAAGGGATCCCAGTGATCCCATAGGTGTCGTTCCCACTGACATCTCTGGCGTGCTAGGTAGGGGCGTAGTCATGGAAATCTGGTCTAGTTGGCGTGGCGGCTTCGTCGTGGTCGTCACCCCAAGGAAGAAGACAACCGAGCGACCAGCATCATTTGCGGATGCAGTAAACACTCGCGCGGTGACAGAAAAGCTAAGTCATTCAAAACTTTGAGTAATTCTTTTATGTATAAGGTTGTTTTCCTCGGAGATCCTGCTCTTGGTATGAAAAACCTGCACGCTATGGGGGCCTTCCGCAATTGGCAACGCCCTTGTTCTATTTGGAGTCTGCTCAACAGTTCAAGCGGCCGCGCCGAGAACGGCGAGGTGGGCTTCCAGCTATCGGCAGCACCCTTATTCTATTTTGAGTCCGCTCGACAGTTCAAACGGCCGTGCTGAGAATGGCAAGGTGGTTTACTTGGCCGCAGGCACACCAGACCGGTTGCGAGGATCCGTCCTCGAAACATCGCAGCCTGGGTTCGCATGCCGGCAAGCCTATCCAGTTAAGCATAGGGTGTACATACAAAGAACGATCGAACAGGGACATAACATGCATCGTTTCATGGTACTGCAGAGTTATATTACATCAATTGTTGTTGCGGTTCTAACTAAAGATAAAAATTGTCTTGGTAATGAACCTGCAGCAGCGATGAGAAACGGGGTGCCTGGTCCCGGCGCTGCCCTCTATCCTCTGAACTCCGTCGACGCGGCTGATGACGGGCTCGATACACTCTTCGAGCGCCACGAGGTCCAGACCCTCCGGCAAGCTCTCCAGCGCAGCGTCAAAGTCGAAGTTGGGGTTCCAGTACGCCACCTTGGTGAGGACCTTGGTCAGGACACCCAGGCAAAGCCTCCGGGCCTCATTGGCCAGGGTGGTCGCTTTGTTGGAGCGGAACTGCTCCAGAGCTCCAAGAACGCCCTCGAAGAACAGGGTCAGTCTGGCGTTGGGACTCACGTTCGGCTCCGGGACGTACCCCACGTACGGCATCCCCATGGTAGCCAGCTGCGTGGTGATCCTGCCAGCGATGTCTGCGAGGCGGGTGATCTAGAGGTTTTTGCCCTTCATGAAATCTGCGTGGTTGGCGGCGTCATTCCTCCGCAGCTGCCTCTCGGCCTCCAGATTTTTGGTCAGGGTATCCTCTCGGGCCCTAACCTCCGAAAGCGTCTCCTCGAGGCCCTCCAGCTTCAGCTTCAGATCCCTGATGGAGTCATTGGCCTCGGAGAGCAGCTCAACCTTGCTGAGGATTGTGGCCTGCGCATCAGCTAAGTTACCTTTGGCCGCGTCCCTCTCTCTGTCAGCTCCAGGACCTGCTTCTTCAGCCCGTCCCGCTCCACCTCCAGCTCGTTCACCTTGCCGGCCTGGACCTTGGCCTGAGCATTGAGTGCCTCCTAGTGCCTCTGCTCCAACTCCCGGGTCCGCTGCACGACAAGGCTCTCGACCTCCTGTAGGATCTAGAAGTAGATGTGTCTAGAGGGGGGGTGATTAGACACTTAGTGCTAAAGTTGCAATTTTTAGGCCTTTTTGGTTTGAGTGGAGTTTTAGGCACAATTTCAACATACACAATACATATCAAGCAAGCATGCAAAGAGTATATGAGCAGCGGAATGTAAAGCATGCAACTTGCAAGAATGTAAGGGGAAGGGTTTGGAGAATTCAAACGCAATTGGAGACACTGATGTTTTTCCCGTGGTTCGGATAGGTGGTGCTATCCTACATCCACGTTGATGGAGACTTCAACCCAGGAAGGGTAACGGTTGCGCGAGTCCACGGAGGGCTCCACCCACGAAGGGTAATGGTTACGCGAGTCCACGGAGGGCTCCATCCATGAAGGGTCCACGAAGAAGCAACCACCCACGAAGGGTCCACGAAGAAGCAACCTTGTCTATCCCACCATGGCCATCGCCCACGAAGGACTTGCCTCACTAGCGGTGGATCTTCACGAAGTAGGCTATCTCCTTGCCCTTACAAACTCCTTGGTTCAACTCCACAATCTTGTCGGAGGCTCCCAAGTAACACCTAGCCAATCTAGGAGACACCACTCTCCAAGAAGTAACAAATGGTGTGTTGATGATGAACTCCTTGCTCTTGTGCTTCAAATGATAGTCTCCCCAACACTCAACTCTCTCTCATAGGATTTGGATTTTGTGGAAAGAAGATTTGAGTGGAAAGTAACTTGGGGAAGGCTAGAGATCAAGATTCATATGGTAGGAATGGAATATCTTGGTCTCAACACATGAGTAGGTGGTTCTCTCTCAGAACATATGAGTTGGAATTGTGTATGTGTTCTGATGGCTCTCTCCACGAATGAAGAGGAGGTGCAGGGGTATATATAGCCTCCACACAAAATCCAACCGTTACACACAGTTTTCCAATCTCGGTGGGACCGAATCAACAAACTCGGTCGGACCGAAAAGGTAAACCTAGTGACCGTTAGAGATTTTCGGTGGGACTAACATGCAACTCGGTAGGACCGATATGGTTAGGGTTTGGGCATAACGTAATCTCGGTGAGACCGATTACACAAACTCGGTGAGACCGAGTTTGGTAATAAGCTAACCAGAGAGTTGGTCAGGTAAACTCGGTGGGACCGATTTGCTCTTTCGGTGAGACCGAAAAGTTACAAAAAGGAAACAAAGAGTTTACACTGCAATCTCGGTGGGACCGATTTGCTCTTTCGGTGAGACTGAAAAGTCACGAAAGGGAAACAGAGAGTTTGCAATCCCATCTCGGTGAGACCGAGATCCCTATCGGTAGAACCGAATTGCTAGGGTTTGGCAGTGGCTTATGACAAGTGAAACTCAGTGGCGCCGGATAGAAAGAATCGGTATGACCGAGTTTGGCTTAGGGTTTAGGTCATTTGTGGAAGTGGGAAAGTAGCTGAGGATTTTGGAGCATATCATTAAGCACATGAAGCAAGAGGCTCATTAAGCAACACCTCATCCCTCCTTGATAGTATTGGCTTTTCCTATGGACTCAATGTGATCTTGGATCACTAAAATGTAAAATGAAGAGTCTTGAGCTTTAAGCTTTAGCCAATCCTTTGTCCTTAGCATCTTGAAGGAGTTCCCACAACCTTTAGTCCATGCCACTCCATTGTTGAACTTATCTGAAACATACTAGATAGAAACATTAGTCCAACAAGAGATATGTTGTCATCAATTATCAAAACCACCTAGGGAGCACTTGTGCTTTCACCTCCTCACCCTTGTCGGGAGCGTTGCGGCGAGCTTCTACTCGCGAGCGGCAAGGTCCTCCTCCTGGGAGTTTAGCACGGCCTGATGCTGGAGCCGAGCGGCCTCGTCCTTGGCGGCCTGTTCTTTCGCCGTCTCCTGGGCCTTCTCGATGTCGGTCTACTTCAGGACAAACTCCTGCTTGCGCTCGGCTAGCAGATCTTGGGCGGACTTCAGTTCCTCACAGGCCTAGCAGAACCAAGCCTGCGTCTTGGCGATGCGCTCCTCGAGATCCGCCTCTGCCTTGTCCACCGCCGCCATCCTAGACTTGACCTTGTCTAGGCAGGCACGGTGAAGCGCCTGGAGCTTCTGGAAGTTGACACTCATGGCCTGGAGGAGCCGCTCTTCCTAGGAACCGCCACCACCGGCGCTCGGCTTGTCGACAACCTCAAGCCCGGGGGCGGCGATGTAACACCCCGGATGTAACTTACCCAATATGTACTCCAACTCTTGCCGTTTCCGGCCTTAAGATATTTTATTTTCTCGGGTTCGGGTTTTTGTCTCCGTGTGTTGTTGTTGTTGTTGTTGTTGTCATGTATCTCATATCATGTCATCATGTGCATTGCATTTGCATATGTGTTCATCTCATGCATCCGAGCATTTTCCCCGTTGTCCGTTTTGCATTCCGGCGCTTCGTTCTCCTCCGGTGGTCATTTCTACCTATCTTTCATGTGTGGGGATTAAAAAAATCCGGATTGGACCGAGACTTGCCAAGCGGCCTTGGTTTACTACTGGTAGACCACCTGTCAAGTTTCGTACCATTTGGACTTCGTTTGATGCTCCAACGCTTAACCGAGGGACCGAAAAGGCCTCGTGTGTGTTGCAGCCCAACACACCTCCAAGTTGTCCCAAAACCCACCAAAGACCCTCTCCATCATCTAGAGCATTCGATCAAGATCGTGTGGCCGAAAACCGCACCTCATTTGGACACTCCTAGCTCCCTCTACCTCTATAAATAGACCCCTCCTCTAAATTCGCGGATACCCTCTCCCAAACCCTAAAAATCGGATCTTCGCCGCCGCCGGACACGTCCGGACAGAGTCGGACGTGTCCGCCCACCGCCGCCGACCATTCGCCACCCGCCACGTGGCACGCCCCCGCCGCCTCGCCGCTCCGGCCCGGGAGGCCCGAGTCGGGTCCCCGTGAGCTCGTCGCCCGCGCCGCCCGGTGGTGCCTCCTCCGCCGCCCTGCTCCGCCTTTCGCCGCCGCCAACTCGTCGCCGGCCGCCGCGCCACGTCTCCGCCGCCTCGCCGCACGACCCCGCCGGCCTGCTCCTCAGCCGCGCCGCCCGCGCCGGCGACGCCCATCTCCGCCGCCTCGTCGTCCGGTCCCGGATCCAGCTAGGTCCGGCCCGGCCCCCGCTTCCCCGAGCCGCCGGCGAGCTCTCTCCGGTGAGATCCGCCGCCGCGCGACCCCGTGCTACAGTGTCGTCGCCGGATCCCAGATCCACGCTACAGTAACCCTAGATCCGGAGGTCCAAATTTTCTTCTAAGTCCCCGTTTTTCCAGATTCAAATGCCCTTATTCATTGTGCTGTAACTTTGCATCCGTAGCTCCGTTTCGCGCATATAGCATATCAAAATGTTCGTCTCAGAGAGCACATCATTTCATTCCATTGCATAATTTTCATTTGAGTTCATCTTGATGCCCGAAATGCTGTTAGAAGTGTGCTATTTGAGTTAATTGTCAGATCTGCTGCTCCATTTAGATATTTGTCATTTTTGCCATGATTATTGTGTGCGCGATATGCCCATGAGCTCTACGTATGTTTTGTTAAGGGTTTTCCCATCTTTCCAGAGGTGTAATCCATGTATTTTTGTGATGTGTATGGTGACTAGCACAAGCTTGCAAAGTGAGGCACTTGGTAATGCTGATTTCAGGGACTTAGCATTTCCACTAAGTCCTTGATCTGTTTACCTCATATGGCCATATGTTCATGTTGTTTCCTAGTGATCCGTGCCTCTTTTGAGGATGATCAGTAAGGATGATTTGTTAATATTGTAGTGATCTATCTATCCATGTCTTTGTTTGCAATTATGGAGCACCCTATCTTGAGTCAATCGAGCTCTACTATTGTCATTTCGTGAATCTGGGCAGATTGTCTACTTGTTAGCGATTTTGCCGCTGGTGTTGTAGTTGATCCGTGCATGCTATGTTATTGTTCTTGCCATGTCTAGCTTGTATTTTGTGTATTCTTGATGGATGTATGCTCATATTGTCATGACTTGCTCCGTAGTGAGTGCATCGAGCTCGTAAACATGCCTACTTGAAATCTGTTTCAGCATGCTCCAGTTTTCACTAAGTCTGGGAACTGATTATGTTTTTGCCATGTTCAAATGCTTGCAAATGTATTTTCTGATCCCTTTTGCCTCAAGGTCACTAAGGGACTTTTGTTAAGCTCTTTGAGTAGCTCCATGCCATACTTTACTTTGCCATGTTCAGATCCTGTAGCATGTAGTTTTGTTGCTCCGAAGGGTGCTATCTGATCTGAAATTCCAGACAAGTGTTAATTTCACTAAGTCTGAAATCTGTTTGTCAAATGCATTTTTGCCATGCTTGTTTGAACCTGTAAATGGATGAATTGGCCGTAGCTCAGTGCTAGACTTTTGTTAAGCATCATGAAAGCATCCCTGCCATGTATTTTTATTCCATGTTTGAGTGCTGTAGCATGTTCATCTTGTTGCATTTAGATGGCTACTTGCTGTAAATCGCAGAACGTGGTCATACTTGAATTGCTTGCCATTTCCAAACCGTAACTCCGATTCCGACGTTCTTTATATCGTTTTCAAGCGATTTCATCTCATCCTTCCAATTGCACACTTGGTTTTCCAAGTTGAGGCCAGGTTCATGCATTCCTTGTCAAATCTTGCATATGCATCACATATTGCATCCCGCATAGCATACCATCTTTGCATCATATTGTTTGATCCTTGCACGTGGTTGATTGTGTCCTTGTTGCTTGTTTGTCTTGTTTTGGGAGAGCTGGGAGACGAGTTCGCTAACGAGGAGCCCGTTGAGTTTGCTTTCGAGGATCCAGTCAACTCTGACAACTTTGCAGGCAAGATGATCATACCCTCGAAATCACTACTATCTTTGCTTTGCTAGATGCTCGCTCTTTTGCTATGCCAATGCTATGATGCCTACCACTTGCTTTCAAGCCTCCCAAATTGCCATGTCAAACCTCTAACCCACCATGTCCTAGCAAACCGTTGATTGGCTATGGTACCGCTTTGCTCAGCCCCTCTTATAGCGTTGTTAGTTGCAGGTGAAGATTGGGGAGACCGTTCCTTGTTGACATTATTTACTTGTTGGGATATCATTATATTGCCATGTTATCTTAATGCATCTATATACTTGGTAAAGGGTGGAAGGCTCGGCCTCTCGCCTAGTGTTTTGTTCCACTCTTGCCGCCCTAGTTTCCGTCATATCGGTGTTATGTTCCCGGATTTTGCGTTCCTTACGCGGTTGGGTTATAATAATGGGAACCCCTTGATAGTTCGCCTTGATTAAAGCTTGTCCAGCAATGCCCAACCTTGGTTTTACCATTTGCCACCTAGCCTCTTTTTCCCTTGGGTTTCCGGAGCCCGAGGGTCATCTTATTTAAACCCCCCCGGGCCAGTGCTCCTCTGAGTGTTGGTCTGAACCAGGCAGCCTGTGGGGCCACCTCGGGGAAACTCGAGGGTTGGTTTTACTCGTAGCTTGACCTATCTCAGTGTGCCCTGAGAACGAGATATGTGCAGCTCCTATCGGGATTTGTCGGCACATTCGGGCGGTGTTGCTGGTCTTATTTTAACCTGTCGAAGTGTCTTGAAGAACCGAGGTACCGAGTCTGATCGGAACGTCTCGGGAGGAGGTCTATTCCTTCGTTGACCGTGAGATCTTGTCATGGGCTAAGTTGGGACTCCCCTGCAGGGATTTGAACTTTCGAAAGCCGTGCCCGCGGTTATGGGCAGATGGGAATTTGTTAATGTCCGGTTGTAGATAACTTGAACCTTAACTTAATTAAAATGAAT
This sequence comes from Triticum urartu, assembly GCF_003073215.2. Classification (NCBI taxonomy): domain Eukaryota; kingdom Viridiplantae; phylum Streptophyta; class Magnoliopsida; order Poales; family Poaceae; genus Triticum; species Triticum urartu. The sequence goes on from NC_053022.1 coordinate 221,512,405, forward strand.
CAATAGTGTGAGTTACCGTGATGGCCTCTTCTCGGCGGAGTCCGGGAAGTGGACACGGTGTTGGAGTAATGTTTGCGCAGGTTGCTCTCTAGTTTCTCGCTCGCGCTTTGCCTCCTCTTCTCGCTCTCTTTTGCGAACAGGTTAGCCACCATATATGCTAGTCGCTTGCTGCAGCTCCACACATATTTACCTTGCCTTACCTATTAAGCTTAAATAGTCTTGATCGCGAGGGTGCGAGATTGCTGAGTCCCTGTGGCTCACAGATTACTATTACACCAGATGCAGGGCCTGATGATTTCGCTCCAGGTGACGCACTCGAGCTCAAGTGGGAGTTCGACGAGGACTCTCAACGATACTATGTTTCCTTTCCTGATGATCAGTAGTGGTGCCCAGTTGGGGGTGATCGGGACCGTGTCGCTTGTTGGGTTCTCTTTTATTTTGGCGCCGTAGTCAGGCCATGAGTGTTTGATTGATGTAATGTTATTTATGTACCTTGATTGACGTGGCGAGTGTAAGCCAACTATGTTATCTCCCCTTTTATTATCTATATTGCATGGGATGTTGTGATGATTGCCTAACTTGCGACATATGCCTTCAATGCGATTATGTCTCTATGTCGTGCCTCGACACGTGGGAGCTATAGTCGCATCGAGGGTGTTATAAGTTGGTAATCAGAGCCTTCCCCGACCTTAGGAGCCCCATTGCTTGATCGTTTTTAGCGGCCGAGTTGTGTCTAGAAAAATGTTTTCAGTCATTTAGGAATTATATATCTGAGAGTTTAGGAATTCTTTTTACTTCCTAGTCTCCTCATCGCTCTGGTAAGGCATCCTGACGTAGAGTTTTGACTCTTCTCTTCTCAAATTTCACTAAAAAAAAATTAGGATCACGCGGTTATCTTGGAATCGTTCTGATGGTTTTATGACGAGAACATTGTCTTGGTGCCTCCTGTCAGGGGTTTTGTGGAAGTGTCCCGGGGAGTTGAGCTCTGAGGTGTTGTCGTCATAATTTTATCGTTGCAGTTCTGGAATACCTGAGTCTAGTACGCCGACATCGAAAATCTCTTTTATGCAGTTCATTGGTGAGATAACCTCGACGCCACCCAGTACTGGGGCGGGAGTTCGGGAGTATCGCCATAACTTGTATAACGGATGCTTTTCGAAGGTTGAGGTAGATGGTTTCTGAAGTTTTTCTCGGTTATGTGTTGAAGGATGGATACAGCTGGATGTAGGATTTGCTAGATTTGGGTGATATATTATCCTTCCACTGTATCCCCAACACCTGATTGCATAACCGGAAAGGTTCGGGAGTTTCATAGGTGGGAATTCTCGTAGCTCTAGTTCTTCTTCCACGGATATTTGGTTTGAGATTGGGATTTCTTACCGAGTATTCGTTCTTGATCCGTACCTTGTTGATTTATTTCTCTACCTAAATTCTAAGTGGCTTCTCAATTTATGGATATGTGACCATTTCAAGAGGAATGCATTCGTTCCTTTTGTTCGGATGTGAAGACTATATGTTGCAATTTTCATTCTATTGGATTCAGCTTCATTTTATCTGTCTATGTGCTAACGGTGGTCAACCTCTTCAGGATGGCTCCCGCTAAGAGCACCAATCAGAATCAGAATCAGGATCCGCCACCACCTCCACCTCCTCCGGAGGCATGGCAAGCTGTGATGGCCGCAACCAATGCAAACACACAGTTGATCATGCAAATTCTTCAAGAGCGCAATCAAGGCAACCAAGGGAACCAAGGAAACAATCAGAATCACTTTGCTACACTCAACCAGTTCCTTGCTAACGGGCCAAAGATTTTCCGCAATTGTGTTGAGGCAACCGATGCTGACGATTGGCTCGTGGATCTATGCAAGCATTTCGAGTGCAGTAACGTCAGGCCTGAGGACTTCGTCAAGTTCGCTTCCTTCCAACTCAAAGACCAAGCCGCAGAGTGGTTCCAGCAGTACAAGGATTCCAGAGGTGGATGTGTCATTACCTGGGATGAATTCCGTCAAGATTTCAGAGCTCACCATATCCCTCAGAGCGTGGTTGAAAGCAAGCGTGAGGAATTCCGCAACCTGAAGCAAGGCTCTTTGTCTATCTATGACTACAACAAGTTGTTCTGGAAGCTTGCCCGCTTTGCCAAGCAGGACGTACCTGATGAGAAGAGCATGATATACTAGTTCAGGGGTGGTCTCAGAGAAGAAATCCAGCTCGCTCTTGTTCTCTTCGAGCCCTTGAGGTACGATGAGTTCTACAACATGGCATTGAAGCAAGAGGCTGCTCAACTGAGGTGTGATGCTTCCAAGAAGCGAGTCAGAGATGCTACTCCTTCTTCCTCTACTCAAGTGGCCAAGCAGCAGAAGTATTGGCTTCCTCCTCCTCCGTTTCGTCAGCCGTATCAGCAGAAGAGCAAAGGTGGCAGTGGATCTTCCCACCCACCCAACCCTGGCTTTTAGAACAAGACTTCGTCTCAAGCTCCAAGATCGAGTGCTCCGTATCACCATCTGCTTTCAGAGGTCACGTGCAACAAGTGCCAACAGAAGGGTCACTATGCCAACAAGTGTTTCAACCAGAGGTGTCTTCCTCCTCCTCCTGTGAGATCGGCAAGTACAGCTGTGGTCAAGCATAACCCCAAGCACGCCAAGGTCAACTTGCTGAATGCAGCCCAGGCAGAGGACTCATCAGATGTCATCATGGGTAACCTTCCTGTTAACGATATTCCCGCAAGAGTTCTTTTTGACATTGGTGCATCACATTGTTTCATGTCAAAGCCATTTTTTACCAAGCATGAGTTCGTTTCTTCTCATTTGGGTAAACAAATGGATATCGTTTCTCCTGGAAAACGTTTGAGTGCAAGTCTGGAGGTGCCAGATGTTACCATCACGTTGGGAAACTACAAGTTCCTTTCTTCCCCAATGGTTCTTCGTAACTCGGATATTGATCTTATTCTTGGGATGGATTGGCTTTCTAAGCACAAGGCTCAGCTTGATTGTGCTGCAAGGCAGATTCAATTGACTCATTCATCTGAGGATGTAATTGTCTTTGCCGCTCGTGATGATACCATCCGTCTATTTTCTCTCAACGAGAAGGGTGAACTGGATGCTATCTCGCAAATTCCAGTCATTTGCGAATATCAAGACGTCTTTCCAGAAGAGCTTCCAGGAATGCCCCCGCACTGGCCAGTTGAATTCGTCATTGATCTTGAGCCTGGCACAGAACCTGTGTGCAAGTGTCCTTACAAGCTCGGACCTGAAGAGTTGAAGGAGCTGAAGAAGCAACTCGATATTCAAGAGAGAATGGGTCTCATCCGGCCTAGTTCTTCTCCGTGGGGTTGTGGTGTTCTTTTTGTGAAGAAGAAGGATGGAATGGACCGACTTTGTGTTGATTACCGTCCGTTGAACAAGAAGACCATCAAGAACAAATACCCACTTCCCAACATCAACGACCTGTTCGAACAACTCAAAGGTGCCCAAGTATTCTCCAAGCTTGATCTCCATATGGGTTATCATCAGATTCGAATCCGTGAGCAAGATATTCCCAAGACGGCTTTCAGGACAAGCTATGGTTCATATGAATACACTGTCATGTATTTTGGCCTCGTCAATGCTCCTCCGACTTTCTCTTGCATGATGAACTTCATCTTCAATGCCTACACCAATGACTTCGTTTTGGTCTATCTCGACGACATTCTGGTTTTCTCGAAGAACAAGGAAGATCATGCCAAGCACTTGCGTTTGGTACTCGATAAGCTGAGGGAACACCAGTTCTACGCCAAGTTCTCCAAGTGCGAATTTTGGCTCGATGAGGTTCTTTATCTTGGTCATATCATCTCTGCCAAGGGCATTGCGGTGAATCCTGAGAAGGTGTCTGCAATTGTGAATTGGGAACCTCCTCAGAACGTGAAGCAACTCCGTAGCTTCCTCGGTCTCGCAAGCTACTGTCGAAGATTCGTTGAAAACTTTTCTAAGATCGCGAAGCCTCTCTCAAATCTTCTCCAGAAGCATGTCAAGTACATTTGGTCTCCGGAGTGTGACATCGCTTTCAACACTTTGAAAGAGAAATTGATCAATGCTCCAGTTCTGACTCCGCCTGATGAATCCAAGCCGTACGAGGTCTTTTGCGATGCCTCTCTCCAAGGTCTTGGCGCAGTGTTGATGCAAGAGAAGAAAGTTTTTGCTTATACATCTCGCCAATTGAAGCCCAATGAGAAGAACTACCCCACTCATGATCTCGAGTTGGCGGCAGTTGTGCATGCTCTTTTGACTTGGAGACATCTCTTATTGGGAAGAAAAGTGGACATCTTCATTGACCACAAGAGTCTCAAGTACATCTTCACTCAGCCTAATCTCAACCTCAGGCAAACTCGATGGGTCGAAATGATTCAAGAGTATAATCTGAGTATCGAGTATACTCCAGGCAAGGCCAATGTGATTGCTGACGCATTGAGCAGGAAGGCTTATTGCAACAGCCTGATTCTCAAGCCTTATCAACCCGAGCTTTGTGAAGCTTTTCGCAAACTTAATCTGCAAGTTGTTCCTCAAGGATTCCTCGCCAACCTTCAAGTCTCTCCTACCTTGGAACACCAGATTCGCCAAGCCCAGCTTCTTGATGCTATGGTGAAAAAGGTGAAGATTGGGATTGCCAAGAGTCAACCCAAGTACAAGTGCTACCACCTTGATGACAAGGACACTCTCTTCTTCGAGGATCGTATTGTTGTGCCCAAAGGTGATCTTCGTAAAGTGATCATGAACGAGGCTCACAATTCTGTCCTCTCCATCCACCCTGGGAGTACGAAGATGTATCAGGACCTCAAGCAGGCTTATTGGTGGACTCGAATGAAGCGCGAGATTGCTCAGTTTGTAAATGAGTGTGATGTCTGCAGAAGAGTGAAGGCAGAACACCAAAGACCAGCTGGTCTCCTCCAACCTCTTGCCATTCCAGAATGGAAGTTTGACCACATTGAGATGGACTTCGTGACTGGGTTTCCAAAGTCCAAGCATGGCAATGATGCTATATTCGTTGTCATCGACAAACTCACTAAAGTGGCTCACTTTCTGCCTATCAAAGAGTCAATCACTGCAGCTCAATTGGCGGAACTCTATACCTCTCGGATTGTCTCTCTGCACGGTATTCCACAAGTGATCTCTTCAGACCGTGGCAGCATCTTTACCTCCAAGTTTTGGGATTCTTTTCAGAAGGCCATGGGCACCAACATCCGCTTTAGCACAGCTTTCCATCCTCAAACTAGCGGTTAAGTCAATCGTGTCAACCAGATTCTTGAAGATATGCTCAGGGCTTGTGTGATCTCCTTCGGCATGAAGTGGGAGGATTGTCTTCCTTATGCTGAATTCTCCTACAACAACAGTTTTCAAGCAAGTTCGGGCAAGGCCCCATTTGAAATTCTGTATGGCAGGAAGTATCGTACCCCTCTCAACTGGTCCAAAACCAGTGAACGTCAGCTTCTCGGAAATGACTTAATCACAGAGGCAGAGGAGATGTGTAAAGTCATTTGTGATAACCTCAAAGCAGCCCAATCACGCCAGAAGAGCTACTATGATAGTAAGCACCGTGATTTGGCTTTCGAGATCGGAGATCATGTTTACCTCCGTGTCTCTCCTATGAAAGGTACTCGTCGCTTCGGTATCAAAGGGAAGCTTGCCCCTAGATACGTGGGACCTTTCAAGATTGTCAGCAAGAGAGGTGATCTCGCCTATCAACTCGAGCTTCCTTCAAACTTTGCAAATGTTCATGATGTGTTCCATGTCTCTCAGCTCCGAAAGTGCTTCAAGACTCCTGACCGCACCATCAACTTCGAGGATATTGAGCTCCAAGAAGATCTCTCTTATCATGAGCACCCAGTGGCTATTCTTGAAGAGACCGAACGCAAGACTCGCAACAAGTCAATCAAATTCCTCAAAGTCAAGTGGTCACACCATTCCGACCGTGAAGCTACCTGGGAACGCGAGGATCACCTCCGTTCTGAGTACCCGGCGTTCTTTCAGTCCTAGATCTTGGGACAAGATCCTTTCATAGTGGTGGAGTGTTGTAACACCCCGGATGTAACTTACCCAATATGTACTCCAACTCTTGCCATTTCTGGCCTTAAGTTATTTTATTTTCTCGGGTTCGGATTTTTGTCTCCGTGTGTTGTTGTCGTTGTCATGCGACTCATATCATGTCATCATGTGCATTGCATTTGCATACGTGTTCATCTCATGCATCTGAGCATTTTCCCCGTTGTCCGTTTTGCATTCCGGCGCTTCGTTCTCCTCCGGTGGTCATTTCTACCTTTCTTTCGTGTGTGGGGATTAAACATTTCCGGATTGGACCGAGACTTGCCAAGTGGCCTTGGTTTACTACCGGTAGACCGCCTGTCAAGTTTCGTACCATTTGGACTTCGTTTGATGCTCCAACGGTTAACCGAGGGACCAAAAAGGCCTCGTGTGTGTTGCAGCCCAACACCCCTCCAAGTTGGCCCAAAACCCACCAAAGACCCTCTCCATCATCTAGAGCGTTCGATCACGATCGCGTGGCCGAAAACCGCACCTCATTTGGACACTCCTAGCTCCCTCTACCTCTATAAATAGACCCCTCCTCTAAATTCGCGGATCCCCTCTCCCAAACCCTAAAAATCGGATCTCCGCCGCCGCCGGACATGTCCGGACGGAGTCAGACGTGTCCGCCCACCGCCGCGGACCAGTCGCCACCCGCCACGTGGCACGCCCCCGCCGCCTCGCCGCTCCGGCCCGGGAGGCCCGAGTCAGGCCCCCGCGAGCCCGTCGCCCGCGCCGCCCGGTGGTGCCTCCTGCGCCGCCCTGCTCCGCCGTCCGCCGCCGCCAACTCGTCGCCGGCCACCGCGCCACGTCTCCGCCGCCTCGCCGCCCGACCCAGCCGGCCTGCTCCTCAGCCGCGCCGCCCACGCCAGCGACGCCCATCTCCGCCGCCTCGTTATCCGGCCCCGGATCCAGCTAGGTCCGGCCCGGCCCCCGCTTCCCCGAGCCGCCGGCGAGCTCTCTCCGGTGAGATCCGCCGCCGCGCGACCCCGTGCTACAGTGTCGTCGCCGGATCCCAGATCTACGCTACAGTAACCCTAGATCCGGAGGTCCAAATTTTCTTCTAAGTCCCTGTTTTTCAGATTCAAATGCCCTTGTTCATCGTGCCGTAACTTTGCATCCGTAGCTCCGCTTCGCGCATATAGCATATCAAAATGTTCGTCTCAGAGAGCACATCATTTCATTCCATTGCATAATTTTCATTTGAGTTCATCTTGATGCCCGAAATGCTGTTAGAAGAGTGCTATTTGAGTTAATTGTCAGATCTGCTGCTCCATTTAGATATTTGTCATTTTTGCCATGATTATTGTGTGCATGATATGCCCATGAGCTCTACGTATGTTTTGTTAAGGGTTTTGGCATCTTTCCATAGGTGCAACCCATGTATTTTTGTGATGTGTATGGTGACTAGCACAAGCTTGCAAAGTGAGGCACTTGGTAATGCTGATTTCAGGGACTTAGCATTTCCACTAAGTCCTTGATCTGTTTACCTCATATGGCCATATGTTCATGTTGTTTCCTAGTGATTCGTGCCTATTTTGAGGATGATCAGTAAGGATGATTTGTTAATCTTGTAGTGATCTATCCATCCATGTCTTTGTTTGCATTTATGGAGCACCCTAGCTTGAGTCAATCGAGCTCTACTATTTTCATTTCGTGAATCTGGGCAGATTGTCTACTTGTTAGCGATTTTGCCGCTGGTGTTGTAGTTGATCCGTGCATGCTATGTTATTGTTCTTGCCATGTCTAGCTTGTATTTTGTGTATTCTTGATGGATGTATGCTCATATTGTCATGACTTGTTCCGTAGTGAGTGCATCGAGCTCGTAAACATGCCTACTTGAAATCTGTTTCAGCATGCTCCAGTTTTCACTAAGTCTGAGAACTGATTATGTTTTTGCCATGTTCACATGCTTGCGAATGTATTTTCTGATCCCTTTTGGCTCAAGGTCACTAAGGGACTTTTGTTAAGCTCTTTGAGTAGCTCCATGCCATACTTTACTTTGCCATGTTCAGATCCTGTAGCATGTAGTTTTGTTGCTCCGAAGAGTGCTATCTGATCTGAAATTCCAGACAAGTGTTAATTTCACTAAGTCTGAAATCTGTTTGTCAAATGCATTTTTGCCATGCTTGTTTGAACCTATTAATGGATGAATTGGCCGTAGCTCAGTGCTACACTTTTGTTAAGCATCACGAATGCATCCCTGCCATGTATTTTTATTCCATGTATTCCTTGTCAAATCTTGCATACGCATCACATACTGCATCCCGCATAGCATACCATCTTTGCATCATATTGTTTGATCCTTGCACATGGTTGATTGTATCCTTGTTGCTTGTTTGTCTTGTTTTGGGTAGATCCGGGAGACGAGTTCGCTAACGAGGAGCCCGTTGAGTTTGCTTTCGAGGATCCAGTCAACTCTGACAACTTTGCAGGCAAGATGATCATACCCTCGAAATCACTACTATCTTTGCTTTGCTAGATGCTCGCTCTTTTGCTATGTCAATGCTACGATGCCTACCACTTGCTTTCAAGCCTCCCAAATTGCCATGTCAAACCTATAACCCACCATGTCCTAGCAAACCGTTGATTGGCTATGTTACTGCTTTGCTCGGCCCCTCTTATAGCGTTGTTAGTTGCAGGTGAAGATTGGAGACCGTTCCTTGTTGGAACATTATTTTACTTGTTGGGATATCATTATATTGCCATGTTATCTTAATGCATCTATATACTTGGTAAAGGGTGGAAGGCTCGGCCTCTCGCCTCTTGTTTTGTTCCACTCTTGCCGCCCTAGTTTCCGTCATATCGGTGTTATGTTCCCGGATTTTGCGTTCCTTACGCGGTTGGGTTATAATGGGAACCCCTTGATAGTTCGCCTTGATTAAAGCTTGTCCAGCAATGCCCAACCTTGGTTTTACCATTTGCCACCTAGCCTCTTTTTCCCTTGGGTTTCTGGAGCCCGAGGGTCATCTTATTTAAACCCCCCCGGGCCAGTGCTCCTCTGAGTGTTGGTCCGAACCAGGCAGCCTGTGGGGCCACCTCGGGGAAACTCGAGGGTTGGTTTTACTCGTAGCTTGACCTATCTGAGTGTGCCCTGAGAACGAGATATGTGCAGCTCCTATCGGGATTTGTCAGCACATTCGGGCGGTGTTGCTGGTCTTGTTTTAACCTGTCGAAGTGTCTTGAAGAACCGAGGTACCGAGTCTGATCGGAACGTCTCGGGAGGAGGTCTATTCCTTCGTTGACCGTGAGAGCTTGTCATGGGCTAAGTTGGGACTCCCCTGCAGGGATTTGAACTTTCGAAAGCCGTGCCCGTGGTTATGGGCAGATGGGAATTTGTTAATGTCCGGTTGTAGATAACTTGAACCTTAACTTAATTAAAATGAATCAACAGTGTGAGTTACCGTGATGGCCTCTTCTCGGCGGAGTCCGGGAAGTGGACACGGTGTTGGAGTAATGTTTGTGCAGGTTGCTCTCTAGTTTCTCGCTCTCTCTTTGCCTCCTCTTCTCGCTCTCTTTTGCGAACAGGTTAGCCACCATATATGCTAGTCGCTTGCTGCAGCTCCACACATATTTACCTTGCCTTACCTATTAAGCTTAAATAGTCTTGATCGCGAGGGTGCGAGATTGCTGAGTCCCTGTGGCTCACAGATTACTATTACACCAGATGCAGGGCCTGATGATTTCGCTCCAGGTGACGCGCTCGAGCTCAAGTGGGAGTTCGACGAGGACTCTCAACGATACTATGTTTCCTTTCCTGGTGATCAGTAGTGGTGCCCAGTTGGGGTGATCGGGACCGTGTCGCTTGTTGGGTTATCTTTTATTTTGGCGCCGTAGTCGGGCCATGAGTGTTTGATTGATGTAATGTTATTTATGTACCTTGATTGACGTGCGAGTGTAAGCCAACTATGTTATCTCCCCTTTTATTATCTATATTGCATGGGATGTTGTGATGATTGCCTAACTTGCGACATATGGCTTCAATGCGATTATGTCTCTAAGTCATGCCTCGACACGTGGGAGCTATAGTCGCATCGAGGGTGTTACAGGCGAGCACCTCGTCATCAAACACCTCCCCCTCGGTGGGCGCCCTGGTGCTCACCATCCCTGGGAGGTCGATGAACAGGTCGTCGCTCACCTTCAGGTACCTGCCCGAGCCGGAGGCAGTGGAGGAGGAAGGTTGATCGTCAACCACCCCCTCCTCGGCAGCGGCCTTGCTGGCCTCCCCGGCAGGCCCCTTGTCGGCCTCCCGGCAGGCCCCTTGCCGGCATCCTCAGTAGCACCCTTGGCGGCCTCCTCGGCGGCAATCTTGGCGGCCTCGGCCTCGGCATCCCTGGCGACCTCCTCAATGACTGTGTCGATGTCCTCCCAGTCCGTCGGGGAAGGGTCTGGATACCGAGGAGGGGAATAAGGCAAAGCCAAGGCCAGGGTTTGAAAAGAGAAAGCAAGAACAAGGACACATGGAAATTAACTTACCCGCACCGGGCTGGGAAGAAGTGGCCCCCTCCTCGCCGATATTTGGTGCCGGGACGGAGCCACCGGCGCCCGGGTTCGTGTCCTCCTACTCCGTGCGCATGGGCTCGGTGCTTGGCACCCTTGCCGGGGACGCCCCTCGGGGCGGCGTGGTTGATTGGGGTGGCATGTTGGGGGTGGCCCTCAGTGGCTCCTCCTACTGTCGTCCTCCTCTTGCAACCATGGCAAGGTCAGCGCCAAGGGATTGTACCCAAACACATATTGATGGGGAGCGAGTGGTGAGCTCACGCTGGGGGGCTGCACCGGGGGCTGCTATCTGGGCTGCTCTCCACCACCAACGACGTACTCAAGGTGCCCGCCAGGGGCTGGCCGCCCGTCGAGGCCCTGGCCCTCTTCGCCACCCTCTAGGCCAGTGTCTCCATGTCCTTGCAAGAGAAAAAACAAGTCAAGGAAACTGGCGCGGTCTTAAGGAACGGAGATGATGAAAGGCGGGATGCTTACTCATCCTCCACCTCCTCTTCTGATGCCTTCCTCTTCCTCCTTGGGCTGAGAGACCCAAGATCGAAGACGACCTCCGTGTCGACGTCTGCAGGAGGAGGGAAAGGGGATGTAGTCCGGCGACGCTTGGACGAAGAAGAGGCGGTCGGTTTCTTCTTCGCCACGGCGGCCTTCACCACCTTCCTTGCTACCGCGTCCCTCATCAGGCGCACGGACTCCTCCTGGGCCTCTTGCCGCTGCACTGTCCTCCCGGGCCGGACCGGCTCACCAGAGCTGGCCCACCGCAGGACACTCTTTCTCCCTGTTGCCGAAGGGTCGTCAGTCCCGGCCTCTCCCTCGGTCGACTCCTCAACCACATATTCAATGAGAGGGGCCTCGGTGCCGGCGCCGCTGGCCTCCCCGGGAGGCTCTGCCCATCCGGCAAGCTCCTCCTCCTTCGCGGCCACCTCGGCCTCATTCCCCACATGGCCGACGCTGCCAGCTTCCCTGGGAAGCACCACCTCCTCTGCCTGGCAACAATGTAGTCTAGCTCCTCCTTGGTGGTTACCTTGATAAGCAGTGGCTCATCGCGGACATACCTCTCCGACAGTTTGTCGAAGAACTCCTGCACCCGCTCCTCCTCCGGCTTGGTCCACCTTGGGTCAAGGCCGTGCGCGTTGAAGTCCGGCATCATGGCGATGATGTCGGCTTGGCGAGAGTTGTTGCTCTGCGGGACCACTCCTGCCGGCAACCTGAACAGAGGCCCCTTGACGACCTTGCCGGCCTTCGCGGCCTTGCCGGCTCTCTCAGCCCTACCATCGCCACCCACATCGAGCTGGAAAAGCCACTGAAAAATATGAGTGTGCCCCATCACCGTGAGGTTGTGCTTCAATCCGGGGCGAAGCCTCATGACATCGGTCGCGTTCCTGAAGAGCCAGGCGACCTCCCCTTGTTATGAAGTGGGGCGATGCAGTGGCGGATGAAGTCGGCCCCGATCATCTCAAGGGTGAGCCCGGCCATGGTGGGGCGACGGATCCTAGTGGTAGCGATCCCGAGCTTCTTGTCATCGGCGTCGGTGTCGCTCAAGTCCTTGCGATGGACTGGCGGGCTCTAACGAACTTGGCAAAACTCTTGCGGGCCCTCCTCCTCAATCCATAGCCACCGGCCCCGCCACTCCTCCCACCTCTCCTTCTGGGCACCCTCTGGATACGTGCCTTTCTCCTGGGTACGTGGGATCCAGTGTGACGCCCCGAGGCCGATGCTCTAGTTACCTTCCTTTTATTTCGTCGAGGTTGGGTGTTCCAATTGTTTGTTGCTGTGATCTTGACGGTGCCATTGTCATATTTGGTTTCTTGCATCATGGTCGTCTTTGGTTATATTTCTTTGACATGCTCACCTTTGTCACATTGCATTTGTGCCTCTTGTCATTTTGCATTCATCATGTGCATTGTGCTTTTCATCTCGTTGTGCTTGCATTATGTTTGTAATGTTGTTTGGGCTATGCATTTGACCCATGCATCATCACCTCCCCATTACTTCTTATTCCTTCCTTGATGCAAGTGCCATTTCTCCCTTCTCCATTAATGTTCAATCTTTGTCAATGAATCATGCACCATGCCTTATACCTCTCTGTCAAGATTCAGCCTTTCGGGAGTTGTTTTGGTTAGGTTCAAAAATGCCTCAAGTTTGAATTTTATTCAAACTTGTTTTATTTTTCTACCTCTAAAAATGCCCAAACCAATTTTATAAAATGGTGCTTAATTTGAGGAGTCCATATGTATCCTTACTTCTTTCTATTTCTTACCCAATATCCCTGGCCTTTCCCTTTTGTTGGCTATTTATTTAATAGACAGGAGGTTTTTCAAAAGGAAATAAGGGAGAGAAGGGAGCCCAGCAGGCCATTTAGGCCCAGCTACACCTAAACCTGGCCGGCCTCTAAGCCCATCTCCCATCCTAAACCTAGACCGACCGCACCCTAGGCCCCGATCCTCATCTCCCCTCGACCCCTCCTCCTCGTTCCTCCTCCCGCCGCCACTCTCACCACGCGCGCATCGGGATAGGGAGAGGAGCTCCCCTCGATGCTCGATCCCCTCGCCGCCTCCACCGCGAGAACCCCTCGTCCGATCTCCTCCTCGCTGCCCATGGTGCCGCGCCACCGGACCTCCCCGGCGCCCTCATCGTCGAGCATCACTGCCCATGCGGCCTCCCCTCCTCCGTGTCGTCGCCTCCCATGGCGCCGCGCCCGGCCTCCCGCGCCAACACCATCTGCACTCGCCTGCGCCGTCACCTTCCCTCGTCGGCCTCCTCTGCATCACCAGGCTGCTTCCTCTACCCCGTTTCCTCTCTTCTCCATCCCATCCCCTTCCCTGAGTTCTTGCTCTCTCTCTTGGACAGCAGGGCCCCATGGACGCCAATCCGCCGGTCCTCTGCGCCCTCACACCCTGCCGGACCTTCGCCTGGCCCCGCTTGTTCGCTACCTCCGCCTGTTGTTGCCCCGACGCTGACAGCCATCACCGCTGCTCTGCTTAGTGTCGAGAAGGAACACCTCATTGCCGGGCGTTGACCCCTTCTCTTGCTCCAGCTCCGTCCGGCAAGGGCCTCGCGCCCGCTGCCTCTCTTGTCGCGACCAGGACCACTTCCTCACGCCCTTGATCGCCTCTCCACGACCATCTCCTCCCTGAAGCCCTGGCTGCTGCTACAAGACCACCACGGCGCCATCATGGAACCCTAGGGCCGAAGATGACCACGACCGTGCATCTCTCCTTGTGGTACTTTGGAGATCAAGACTGCCCCGGACCATGTCGTCTCGCTGGATCGTCAAAAACCCCGGTTGTTGCCAAGTTCCTCGACGCCCGATGCCTGGAATGACTACCGTCGCCGAAGACCCTTGAACCAATAACTTCAAGTTCAACTATTGTCGCAAGAACGAGACCGGCGGGTCCGAAGACCCCATGTACCACGACAACCCCGAAGGGATTCGAGTTCGTCAAGTTCACCTTCGAAACGTGTACCACTACCGACGACTGAGACCCTGGATTCGACAAGTTCCCCACGGTGACCCTGAACATCTACGGGACATGCACGACTTCGAACCGTGTACCACGTCGAACATGTACGGCAACACGACGAACCGCCAAGACCCTGAACGACTACCGCCGCCGAAGTCCGCGAGTACAACTACTTCCACAATGCATCGTGTACAACTACTGTCGCTTGGGTTTTGACAAGACTCCGAGTACCACTACGTTTGCCATGTACAACTACACCAAGTCCGGACCGACAAGTGCCTTGAGAACGTCTGTACCTCTTCCGTCGCCGAGGACCGAAAGTACCACTATGTCCCATCGAACCCGAACCGTCTCGTTTGCACGCTTCGAAGGTATAACCCCGAGACGACATCCGTGAACGAATGCTTGCGATGTTTGAGATGCTCGTGTTTGCACCATGTCCAAATTGTCACTCTTTTCCTTGTCGCCAACTCGTGGGACACCCGGAATCCGGGATCACCCCACCATCTCTAGCATGTTCCGAACATCCGCACCATTGCTTCCTTTGCACCGGTATCTTTGGGAGCTACCAGAACCGATATGGTGTCATGGCATCATTTTCGGATTCGTTGCCGTGGCACCCATTTCGTTTCCGCCACGATGACTAATGCTTCATAAAATGCTCTTATCAACATTTTCATAAACTTGCATAAACTTGCATATGTCATCCGCATCATGATAACAACATTTAAACATTTAAAATTGTTGTTTGCATTAATTACTAAATGCATATGGGGATTTACCGGATTTGTTGTTTGTTATATCCGGCCCCATTTAAAGTGTTTAGATGGTATAGTTTTGTATGCTTCACCTCTTTCCATGTTAACCAACATTTAATTTTGTTGAGTACCTAATCGGGAGTGAACTAAATAATTGATGTGGTGTTCCGTCATTGAGCTCCATTTAACTTGTAGTTTTGTTTGTGCACTTTGCCATGCCATGCATATTTAAACCGGACATGCATCATACTTGATTGTGCATCATGTCATGGTTATGTGATGGTTAGTTCCGATAACGCCGCGTTTGTGAGGATCCGTTCGTCTACGTCCGTTTGTCTTCTTCATGGACTCGTTCTTCTTCCTTGCGGGATCTCAGGCAAGATGACCATACCCTCGAAATCACTTCTATCTTTGCTTGCTAGATGCTCTCTATTTTGCTATGCCCATGCTACGATACCTACCACTTGCTTATCATGCCTCCCATATTGCCATGTCAAACCGCTAACCCACCTTGTCCTAGCAAACCGTTGTTTGGCTATATTACCACTTTGCTCAGCCCCTCTTATAGCGTTGTTAGTTGCAGGTGAAGATTGGAGTTTGTTCCATGTTGGAACATGGATATTTGTTGGGACATCACAATATCTCTTATTTAATTAATGCATCTATATACTTGGTAAAGGGTGGAAGGATCAGCCTTATGCCTGGTGTTTTGTTCGACTCTTGTCGCCCAAGTTTCCGTCATTCCGGTGTTATGTTCCTTGATTTTGCGTTTCTTACACGGTTGGGTTATAATGGGAACCCCTTGACAGTTCGCCTTGAATAAAACTCCTCTGGCAAGGCCCAACCTTGGTTTTACCATTTGCACTAACAACCTACCACCTTCCCATGGGTTCTGCAGACTCAAGGGTCATCTTTATTTTAACCCCCCCCCCCCCCCGGGGGGGGGGGCAGTGCTCCTCTGAGTGTTGGTCTGAAATGGGCAACCTACGGGGCTACCTCGAGGCAACTCGAGGGTTGGTTTTACTCGTAGCTTGACCTATCCGGTGTGCCCTGAGAACGAGATGCGTGCGACTCCTATCGGGATTTGTCGGCACATCGGGTGGCTTTGGTGGTCTTGTTTTACCATTGTCGAAATGTCTTGTAACCAGGATTCCGAGCCTGATCGGGTCTTCCTGGGAGAAGGAATATCCTTCGTTGACCATGAGAGCTTGTGATGGGCTAAGTTGGGACACCCCTACAGGGTTTTGAACTTTCGAAAGTCGTGCCCACGGTTATGGGAAGATGGGAATTTGTTACTGTCCGGTTGTAGAGAACTTGACACTTAACTTAATTAAAATGCATCAACCGCGTGTGTAGCCGTGACGGTGTCTTTCCGGCGGAGTCCGGGAAGTGGACACGGCGTTGGAGTTATGCTTGAACATAAGTAGTTTCAGGATCACTTCTTGATCACTTCTAGTTCGCGACTGTGCTTTGCTCCTCTTCTCGCTCTCATTTGCGTAAGTTAGCCACCATATATGCTAGTGCTTGCTGCAGCTCCACCTCACTACCCTTTTCCTTCCCATAAGCTTAAATAGTCTTGATCACGAGGGTGTGAGATTGCTGAGTCCCCATGACTCACAGATTACTTCCAAAACCAGTTTGCGGGTGCCGATGAAACCGTGCAGGTGACGCAACCGAGATCAAGGAGGAGCTCGATGAAGATTGTGTTCGTTGTGTTGTTTCGTTTCTAGTTGATCAGTAGTGGAGCCCAGTCGGGGCGATCGGGGATCTTTTGCATTAGGGGTAGTCTTCTTTTATTTTGGTTCCGTAGTCGGACCTTTATTGTATTTTGGATGATGTAATGTTTTATTTATGTATTGTGTGAAGTGGCGATTGTAAGCCAACTCTGTACCTCTTTCTTATTCAGTACATGGGATGTGTAAAGATTACCCCTCTAGCGACATGCCTACAATGTGGTTATGCCTCTAAGTCGTGCTCCTACACGTGGGAGATATAGCCGCATCGTGGGTGTTACATCTAGGTGACGCACCCGGAGATGGCACCCCCCGCCTAGATACGGGGAAAGAAATAGTGGCGAAAAAGGGCCGTGCTGGGAAGCATTTAGGAAAATCCCTCGTAGAGGTGAGCGAAGAGGGCCATACACGCCACGGCATTCGGCGTGAAATCAAGAAGATGGAAGCCAAAGGTGTGCCTGATATCGTTGAAAAAGTCAGAGAAAGGGGGGCAAATCCTGCAGGAGAAGTAGTCAACGAAGAAAGGATACCGATTTGGGCCGGCCTTGGCAAAATCGGCGGGAATGATGCACGTAGCAGGATGCCCCATCGTCTTCACCCCCCACAGAGGCTTGAAGTTGTCCGTGAGGTGGATCGGATCGACTGTCGAGGGGAAGACAGCAAGCTGCATCCGAAGCATTGCCGACTTGCTCTCCGGCATCTCCTTCTCCTCGGCGTCCTTCGCCACTCCCTTGCCCTTGCTGGTTTTGGGTGCCATGGCGGCCGGGAAAGAGGTGAAGGATCTGGAGCAGTGAGAGATTGGGGGCAATGGGGGCGTGGCGGCGGCGAATGGAGGCGACGATTTTGGCTTTTTCGCTTGAGGAGGTAAAAGGGGGGACGGCGGTTCCGAAACTGGAGTGACGCGGAGGGTAAATGAGCAGCGTGCCCGCAGTTTCCCATTTTCTTATGGGGAAGGCGCGGGCCGCCTCTTTACCATTCACCGCAATGTGACGCATGAGGGCAGCAACTGTTCCCATGCATGACCCCCACGCCACGCACGACCCCCACGCCGCACGTTCAATGCGGGTCATGGGGAAGTACGACGGGCGAGGAAGTTACAGCAGTAAAACTCGGCCCCACATGCCTGCGCACCGTTTCGGGCCTAGCACAACAATGCGTCGCGCATATGTATGGCCTAGGACCGGGGGCTCCTGTTGGTGCACAAAAGTAGGGGCTCTCTTTTGTACCCCTTTACTAGTGCGCGGACATTTAGAGTCGCGCCTACGGCCATACCTAGCGGGGCAGAGGAAGTAGAAGCACAAGAATACCAGAGCAGCGCTCCAGCCAGGAGCACGAGACAACCAAAACAACGCCAAGACCAGAGACACAAAGAGCAAGAGGGCAAGGTGGACTCCCCCGGCAAGACCCTTGCCGGGGCGGCCCCCGCAACCCCGGCAAGACCTTTGCCGGGGCAACTTGCCCAATGCCAACAGAGTGCGCCACCCTTGAGCCCAAGGGTTCCAATACCATCAACCACATTGGAACCAATGCTCGGGAGGAACCTCCATGGTGGCATGCAGATCTTTGTGAAGATCATAAGCACACAAGATCAGATGAGGACCAGAAGATGACAATCCTCGGCAAGATCCTTGCCGAGGAAATCCACGAGACCCCCGACAAGATCCTTGCCGGGGATGACCGTGATGCCACGGCAAGACCCTTGTCAGGGCCTCGGCAAGACCCTTGCCGAGGACACCTGCGGGGCCACAGCCAGGCCCACATCTGCCTAGACCCCACCGCTGTTCCCATGCAGCTGCCAGCCCAACCAGCTGGCAGGCACCTTCGTAGCGAAGCGCGGCCTCCAGGCCAACTCGGCAAGCACCTGCGTGATGGCATGCAGATCTTCGTGAAGATCCTACCACCGCGCCATCTCAGCAGCCTTCCAACTTAGGTGGCGCTGCATGCCTCGTTGGCCTGGACGCGCATAGAAGCAAGACGGAATGGCGACGGATGGAACGGGCCTCGTTACCGTCCCCAATAAAGCAACGGGGCACCTAAGGAGCACATTTAATGCGCCTTGTCCCATAATGACAGGCAATAAGCTTGTACACTATTTACCTTTCCGCCTCATGTGTGCCATTGTGGCGACCCCTTTTCGACTATAAAAGGAGGCCCGAGGCATACTGGAGAGGGATTCGGACCTTTTGGACTACGCACGAACCGCAGCTAGTTCGAAAGCTCAAGAACACTCAAATATACATCAAAGCAGAACTAGGGTATTACGCATCCTTGCGGCCCGAACCTGGGTAAACGATCCTCGTGCTGGCTACTACACCCGCTCTTTGCACAACTCCGTGCCCGCCCACCATAGAAGGGGTCCCAGTGATCCCATAGGTGTCATTCCCGCCGACATCAGGTTGACAGTTTTGAGACACGGGAAAGGATAATTAATGTTGGTAGAAGTCTTCATTGGCAAGAACAATGGGCCGAGATATACTAATTAATATCACCGATGATTCTCTATGGCGGACGACTAAACACTGCTGCCTTTACTGATTATTTTCCATGAGATTGGCCAAGATGCATGGCACGTAGCACCCACAAGTTCACCATCTTCAGTATTTGGTCAAATTTGGACTGAATGTGTCGAGGCGGATGGGGGTAAGCACAAGCATGCATATGGAGGTAAGCACAAACATACATATGGTGTGAAAATACATACCAGCAACCTAGAAGTGGCCATCGTTTTGAAATAAGGATGTGTGAGTAGCAAACACACCATCACCAGTATAGCTCAGCGGATTTAGAAGCTAGTAAGATCATGTGCACCAAAATTCAGATTCTGTATACCCAATCAAGTATATATGCCCTGCCCGCCAACATTTAACGAATAAATATAAATATAAATATTTACTGATTTCCACTACTTCTCTAGCTGATATAGACATTTTGCATAATGCAGGCCTCCCTAGATGGGGCAAATCAATCGCTACTAGTGTGGAAGGGAAAAGTATGTCCTCGAAAGTTAAGCCAATGCAAATCAAGTAACTATCATGGCTTACCATATGAGTTGGGCAGAAACACATCATCATTAAGAATTGAAGTTTATGCTAGTTTGACCAAAACAACAAAGATATATGATACAACCAAGAAGAAGGTTAGTATGTACCTCATTTCAAATGGAATAAATCTAACTCGAAATGGTAAATAACCATGAATTTCTCAAAACTGCACAAAACAAGAAAAATCAAATTACTAATATAGCCTACTAAATAATTAATATTGGTCAAGCAGTTAGCTGAACAGAAAATTGCATGACATACAACATAAGATAAAACAATTAACAGTAAGTAATTGGTCTCTGTTTTGCTCTTTTTTCTTTTGGTTTCTAGGGACCCAGCTACTCACTTGACCCTCTCCTCTGTTTTTACTTTTTTAGTTAATTGTCATGGCTCCTAATGTAACCTAACTGGGTCTTTGCTCCTTTTTTATATACCCACTAGTTTATGATAAATTCAAAACTACCGTAGGGATTTTCCCTACATTTTGCTGGTTGCAAAAGAAATTATGTAAGTAATTGTAATGATCAGAAGTAAGAATTGCACCCTTAATTTAAAGAGGAAACCTCGAAAGCCTAACATTGTCAGAAGATCTCAATACACGCTTAGCACAGAGCTAGCTACTTTCTTTTCTTTTGTAGGGAAAGAGCTAGCAATTTCTTAACTACAAAGTTCGGCAATCAATTAATTCATAAACTTCAAAAGAAAATGAAGTTTGTACACCAACTTGTACACACTTTTCCATTCTGTACTACCCTAAAAATGTATGGACCAGAATGCACGTGAGCTGGGGAACTGGTGAAGTTACTATCCTGCTCCGCTCTCTTGCTACAACAAGATTCCAAATTGAAGGTACCATCACAACCCCAATCCCGTCAACGCAAATGCAGCTTCTGCAGGCAGACGCCAATCTGCAATCAAGAGTACTTGCATGATACACTCTCATCTTGCTGACATACCCGATTGCATGATATTGACTAAATACAATGGTAATTTGTCACCAATCCCACTAGACATTTTCCATATTTCTAAGGGATCATTAATTATTCCATGGAAAAATTCTACTACATGTATGCTGAGCTCGGCATTGCCCTCCTACTCCAGCTGCTCGTCTAGCCACCAGCACCTGCCCGCCTCAGCCTCCTGTGTCGCCCCGCGCCCCTGCAGGTCCTCCACCAGCGCGGCCTGCCACAGCACCACCTCGTACACCGCCTCCTCCATCGACGTTCGCGCCGCCACTAGGCTCGCCCTCGGGGTCGCCGCGCCACCCCGCCATGGTGGGGAGCAGCCCGGGCTGGTCGCCGCGATGGGCCTGGTCGGCCGGGTGGTGGAGGAAGGCTATGCGCGCGTGCGGCCTGCAGGACATGTACACGGCAGAGCATCCCGCCATGGATCGGTGAGGGGGAGAGACGGGGACGACATCAATCGGTGAAGAATCGGGAGGGGGTCCCAGCGGCAGAGGAGAGGAGAGGAGGTCGAAGGGAGGCCGACAGAGGAGAGGAGACAAGGTGGATCGGACGATCTGGATCGGGGTGGGTGTGGGAGTGGACTGGGACAGTTGGTGGGCTGTGGGAATGGATCGGGGGTGTGGTCCAGCGTGGGACTAGGCTAGCGGTAGCGCAGGGTGTATGCTGCTAATATTTTTTGGTCGGGTGGTGTGGTGTGGCAAACTTATCAGTAGCGTGCCCTTTGAAAACCCACACTGCTGCTAAGTCGTACCAGTAGCGCGCTTTATAACAAGCGCTACTAGTAATTATCAGTAGTGTGGCTCCAAAACAGACGCTACTGGGTAGTTTTTGCCCACACGATCGTGATCCGACGACGGAGGACATAGAGATGGTTTAGATGGGTTATTGGGCCGTTTTGGAGGGGTGTTGGGCTGCAACACACAAGGGGCTTTTGTGGTTACCCGGTTAACTGTTGGAGCATCAAACGGCCTCCAAATGGAACGAAATTTGACAGGCAGTCTACCGGTGGCATACCAAGGCCACTTGGCAAATCTCGGTCCATTCCAAGGACGTTTAACACCCGCTCACGAAAAGAGACAAGAGGGGTGCGCCGGTGCATGTGGGAGTGTCGGATTGCGAAACGGACAACGGGGAAAATGCTTGGATGCATGAGATGAACACGAATGCAAATGCGATGCACATGATGACATGATATGAAATGCATGACATGAACAAAAAGCAAAACAAAGACAAAAACCCAACCACAAAGGGAATCTCATAACTTAAAGCCGAAAATGGCAAGAGTCGGAGTTACAAATATGGCAAGTTACATCCGGGGTGTTACAACACTCCATCACTATGAGAGGATCTCGTCCCGAGATCCAGGGCTGAAAGAACTTCGGATATTCGGAACAGAGGTGATCCTCGCACTCCCAGGTGGCTTCTCGGTCAGAATGGTGTGACCACTTCACTTTCAGGAATTTGATTGACTTGTTGCGAGTCTTGCGCTCGGTTTCTTCAATAATAGCAACGGGACGCTCATGATAAGATAGGTCTTCTTGGAGATCAATCTCTTCGAAGTTGATGGTGCGCTCAGGATTCTTGAAGCACTTGCGAAGCTGTGACACATGAGACACATCGTGCACGTTTGCAAAGTTGGACGGAAGCTCAAGTTGATAGGCGAGGTCGCCTCTTTTGCCAATGATCTTGAAAGGACCCACATATCTAGGGGCAAGCTTCCCTTTGATTCTGAAGCGACAAGTGCCTTTCATTGGAGAGACGCGGAGGTAGACATGGTCTCCGATCTCGAAATCCAAGTCACGGTGCTTGCTATCATAGTAACTCTTCTGGCGCGATTGCGTGACTTTGAGATTTTCACAGATGACTTTGCACATTTCTTCAGCTTCTGTGATTAAGTCATTGCCAAGAAGTTGGCGTTCACCAGTCTCTGCCCAATTGAGAGGAGTGCGGCACTTTCTGCCATAGAGAATTTTGAATGGGGACTTGCCCGAACTCGCTCGGAAGCTGTTGTTGTAGGGGAACTCGGCATATGGAAGACAATCTTCCCACTTCATACCAAAGGAAATGACACAAGCCCTGAGCATATCTTCAAGGATTTGATTGACTCGCTCGACTTGGCCAGTTGTTTGAGGATGGAAAGCTGTGCTAAAGTGAATGTTGGTACCCATGGCCTTCTAGAAGGAGTCCCAGAACTTGGAGGTGAAGATGCTTCCACGATCTGAAGATATCAATTGTGGAATGCCGTGCAAGGAGACAATCTTGGAGGTGTATAGCTCTGCCAACTGAGCTGCTGTGATAGATTCTTTGATTGGAAGGAAATGAGCCACTTTTGTAAGATTGTCGATGACAACGAAGATAGCATCATTCCCATGCTTGGACTTAGGAAATCCAGTAACTAAGTCCATTTAAATATGGTCAAACTTCCATTCTGGAATAGAAAGAGGTTGGAGGAGACCAGCTGGTCGTTGGTGTTCTACTTTCACTCTTCTACAGACATCACATTCATTCACGAATTGAGCAATTTCTCACTTCATTCGAGTCCACCAATACGACTGCTTGAGGTCATGGTACATCTTCGTACTTCCAGGATGAATGGATAGAAGGGAATTGTGCGCCTCGTTCATAATGACTTTCCTTAGATCACCTTTAGGAACCACAATCCGGTCCTCGAAGAATAGAGTGTCTTTGTCATCAATGCGATAGCACTTGTATTTGGGTTGGCTCTTAGCAATCCCATGTTTCACCTTCTTCACCATGGTATCAAGAAGTTGTGCCTCACGAATTTGATCTTCCAAAGTGGGAGAGACTTGGAGGTTGGCAAGAAAGCCTTGAGGAACAACTTGGAGACTCAGTTTGCGGAAAGCTTCACAAAGGTCCGGTTGGAAGGGCTTGAGAATTAAGATGTTGCAGTAAGCCTTCCTACTCAAAGCATCTGCAATGACATTGGCCTTGCCTGGAGTATATTCAATACTCGAATTGTATTCTTGAATCATTTCGACCCATCGAGTCTGTCTGAGGTTGAGGTTGGGTTGAGTGAAGATGTATTTGAGGCCCTTATGATATGTGAAGATGTCCACTTTCCTTCCCAACAAGAGATGTCTCCACGTTAATAATGCATGGACAACTGCCGCCAACTCAAGATCGTGAGTGGGGTAGTTCCTTTCATTGGGCTTCAACTGGCGAGAGGTATAGGCCACAACTTTCTTCTCTTGCATTAAGACAGCACCGAGACCTTGTAAGGAGGCATCACAAAAAACTTCAAATGGCTTTGCAATCTCAGACAGACTCGATTCGTCAGGAGGAGTCAAGATAGGAGCTGTGACTAGCTTCTCTTTAAGGGTGTTGAAAGCAACGTCACATTCAGGCGTCCAGACATACTTGACATGCTTCTGGAGGTGGTTGGAAAGAGGCTTTGCAATCTTAGAGAAATTCTCAACGAATCTTCGACAATAACTTGCAAGCCCAAGAAAACTGCAGAGCTGTTTGGCATTTTGAGGAGGTTCCCAATTCACAATTGCAGATACCTTCTCGGGATTAACAGTGATGCCCTTGGCAGATATGATGTGACCAAGGTAGAGAACCTCATCAAGCCAGAACTCGCACTTGGAAAATTTCGCATAGAATTGATGCTCTCTTAGTTTGTCAAGCACCAATCTCAAGTTCTTGGCATGATCCTCCTTATTCTTGGAAAAGACCAAGATATCATTGAGATACACCAGGACGAAATCATTTATGTAACGGTTGAAGATGAAGTTTATCATGCGAGAGAACATTGGAGGAGCATTGACAAGGCCGAAAGACATGACAGTATATTCATAAGAACCATAGCTTATTCTGAACGCTGTCTTGGGGATATCTTGTTCACGAATGCGAATCTGATGATAACCCATACAGAGGTCAAGATTGGAGAATACTTTGGCACCTTTAAGTTGCTGGAATAGCTTATTGATGTTGGGAAGTGGATACTTGTTCTTTATTGTCTTCTTGTTCAATGGACGGTAGTCGACGCAGAGTCGTTCCGTTCCATCCTTCTTCTTGACAAAAAGAACACCATAACCCCATGGAGATGAACTCGGTCTGATCAGACACCTACACTCTTGTTCATCGAGTTGTTTCTTCAACTCCTTCAACTCCTCTGGTCCAAGCTTGTAAGGACGATTGCAAACAGGTTCCATGCCAGGCTCAAGATCGATAACGAATTCAACTGGCCAGTGAGGAGGCATTCCCGGAAGCTCTTTTGGAAAGACATCTTGATATTCACAAATGACTGGAATCTGAGAGATGGCATTCAACTCGCCCTTCTCATTGAGAGAAAACGGTCGAATGGTTTCATCCCGATCGGCATAGATGATCACATCCTCAGAAGAGTGTGTCAATTAAATCTGCCTGGCGGCACAATCAAGTTGAGCCTTGTGCTTAGAAAGCCAGTCCATCCTGAGAATTAGATCAATATCCGAGTCATGAAGAACAATTGGAGAAGACAGAAATTTATAGTCTCCCAACTGGACAGAGACATTGGGAGCAACCAAACTAGAAGTCATAAGCTTTCCCGGAGAAACAACTTGCATAACTTTGGACAAAACCTCTGTGTCAACATTGTGCTCCGATGCAAATGGGTATGACATGAAAGAATGCGATGCACCAGTATCAAATAAGACTTTAGCAGGAATGGAGTTAACTGGAAGGTTACCCATGATCACATCTGAAGAATCCTCTGCATGAGCTGCGTTCACCATGTTCACCTTAGCATGCTTGGGATTATGCTTGACCACTGCATTGCTGGAAGATCTCACGGGAGGAGGAGGCAGAAGGCGCCTTTGGTTGAAGCACTTGTTTGCATAGTTCCCTTCATGCTGACACTTTTTGCAAGTAACCTCTGAGAGAGGACGATGATAAGGAGCACTTGACCTTGGAGTTTGAGACTGAGCTTTGTTCTGATAGCCTGGGTTGGGGGGGGGGGAAAGATCCATTGCCACCTTTGCTCTTTTGCTGGTAGGGCTGGAAAAACAGAGGAGGAGGCAACCAGAACTTCTGTTGCTTAGCTGCCACTTGTGATGAAGAAGAAGATTGAACTGCATCCCTGACTCTCTTCTTAGATGCCTCACATTTGAGCTGAGCAGCTTCTTGCTTTTGTCATGTTATAGAATTGATCGAACATGGTCGACTCAAGAAGCACGAGAGCTAACTGCAGATCCTCTCTGAGGCCACCTTTGAATTGATAGATCATACTCTTTTCATCGGGAACGTCTTGTTTAGCGAAGCAAGCAAGTTTTTGAAACTGGATATTGTATTGATACACGGACATGCTGCCTTGCTTGAGATTGCGGAACTCCTCACGCTTGCTCTCAGCAACACTTGGTGGAATGTGATGAGCTTTGAAGTCTTGAGGGAAATCATCCCAGGTAATCACAGGACCTCCTCTGGAATCTCTGTATTATTGAAACCACTCAGCAGCTTGGTCCTTGAGTTGAAACAAAGCAAACTTGACAAAGTCCTCAGGCCTGGCATTGCTACATTCAAAATGCTTGCAAATGTCCATGAGCCAATCATCGGCGTCTGTGGCCTCGGCACACTTGCTGAAGGACTTCGGCTGGTTTGCGAGGAACTGGTTGAGGGTAGCAAACTGAGACTAATTGTTGCCTCGGCCTTGATTTCCTTGGTTGCCTTGGCCTTTGTTGCGCTCTTGCAAGAGCTGCAAAAGCATCTGAGTGTTGGCGTTGGTGGCTGCCATGACAGCTTGCCATGCCTCCGGAGGTGGAGGTGGTGGTGGAGGGTTCGACTGATCCCCATCATTGCGGTCCGAATTCTGACGCGTTGGAGGAGCCATCCTGAAGAGGGTGACATCTGTTAGAATTTTGATAGACAGATATTCAAGCTGAATCAATGGATCGAAATTGCAACATGCAGTCTTACAATAAACATTCGATCAAGGATGAATGAATGAATTCCAAAGTAAATCATCACACGTACATTAGGTTGAGAAGCAACTTAGATAAAGGTAGATGAATAAAGGAACAAGGTACGAATATGAGCAAATAAGTGGTAAGGATTACCCAATCACAAACCAAATATCTGTGGGAAGAAATACTAGAGCTACTTGAATTCCCACCTATAAAACTCCTGAAACTTTCTGGTTATGCAATCAGGTGTTGGGGATACAGGGGAAGCTTAATATCTCACCCAAACTAACAAATCTTACATCCAGCTGTATCCATCCTTCAACACATAACCAAGAAACCTTCGGAAATCATGTACCCCAACCTTCGAAAAGCATCCATTATACGAGTTATGGCAATACTCTCGAACTCCCGCCCCAGTACTGTGTGGAGTCGAGGTTATCTCACCAACAACTTCATAAAAGAGATTTTCAATGTCGGCGAACTCAGGTATTCCAGAACTACAACGATAAAATTGTGACGACAACACCTTGGAGCTCAAATCCCCGGGACACTACCACAACCCCTAAATGTCAGGAGGCACCAAGAACAATGTTCTCGTCACAAGACTATCGGAACGATTCCAAGATACCTGCGTGATCCTAAAAAAATTCGTGAAATTTGAGGAGAGGAGAGTCAAAACTTCTACATCAGGAGGCCTCACCAGAGCTACGAAGGGACTGGGGCGTAAAAAGAATCCAACTCTCCAATATATATAATCCTAAGACTCAAAACATTTTGTTCTAGACTCAACAACGTCAGCGATTCGATCAAGCAGGGGGCTCCTAAGTCGAGGATGGCTCTGATTACCAGCTTGTAACACCCACAATGCGGCAATATCTCCCACGTGTCGGGGCACGACTTAGAGGTATAGCCGCATGGTAGTTTTATCGCAAGAGGGGTAATCTTCACACATCCCATGTACTGAATAAGAAAGGGATAGAGAGTTGGCTTACAATCGCTACTTCACACAATACATAAATAATCCATACATCATCCAAAATACAATCAAAGGTCCGACTACGGAACCAAAATAAAGGAAGACAACCCCAAATGCTAGATCCCCGATCGTCCCAACTAGGCTCCACTACTGATCATCAGGAAACGAAATGTAATAACGACCAGATCCTCATCAAACTCCCACTTGTGTTCGGTAGCATCGCCTGCACTGGTATCGTCGGCACCTGCAACTGTTTGGAAGTATCTGTGAGTCACGAGGACTCAACAATCTCACACCCGCGAGATCAAGACTATTTAAGCCTATGGGTAGGAAAGGTAGTGAGGTGGAGCTGTACCAAGCACTAGCATATATGGAGGCTAACATACGCAAATAAGAGCAAGAAGAGAAGCAGAGCACGGTCGAGAAGCTATAAGTGATCAAGAAGTGATCCTGAAGCTACTTATGTTCAAGCATAACACAAGACCGTGTTCTCTTCCCGGAGTCTGCCGAAAAGAGACCATCACGGCTACACACGCGGTTGATTCATTTTAATTAAGTTAAGTGTCAAGTTCTCTACAACCGGATATTAACAAATTCCCATCTGCCACATAACCGCGGGCACGGCTCTCGAAAGTTTATACCCTGCAGGGGTGTCCCAAATTAGCCCATCACAAGCTCTCACGGTCAACGAAGGATATTCCTTCTCCCGGGAAGACCCGATCAGTCTCGGAATCCCGGTTACAAGACATTTCAACGATGGTAAAACAAGACCAGCAAAGATGCCCGATGTGCCGACAAATCCCAATAGGAGTCGCACGTATCTCGTTCTCAGGGCAACACCGGATGAGACATCCTACGAGTAAAACCAACCCTCAAGTTTCCCCAAGGTGGCCCCGTAGTCTACTCGGTTTGGACCAACACTCAGAGGAGCACTGGCCCGAGGGGGTTAAAATAAAGATGACCCTTGAGTCTGCAGAACCCAAGGGAAAAGGCTTAGGTAGGAAAATGTAAAACCAAGGTTGGGCCTTGCTGGAGTAGTTTAATTCAAGGTGAACTGTCAAGGGGTTCCCATAACACCCAACCACGTAAGGAAGGCAAAATCAAGGAACATAACACTGGTATGACGAAAACTAGGGCAGCAAGAGTGGAACAAAACACCAGGCATAAGGCCGAGCCTTCCACCCTTTACCAAGTATATTTATGCATTAAAGTAAATAAGATATAATAATGATATCCCAACAATATCCATGTTCCAACATGGAACAAACTTCATCTTCACCTGCAACTAGCAATGCTATAAGAGGGGCTGAGCAAAACGGTAACATAGCCAAAGCAACGGTTTGCTAGGAAGGTGGGTTAGAGGCTTGACATGGCAATATGGGAGGCATGATATAGCAAGTGGTAGGTAGCGACATAGCGATAGAACGAACAACTAGTAAGCAAAGATAGAAGTGATTTCGAGGGTATGGTCATCTTGCCTGCAAAGCTCTCAGAGTTGTCGAAAGCTTGATCCTCGTAAGCGTACTCAACAGGTTCCTCGTTCACGTACTCGTCTCCCGGCTCTACCCAAGGCAATAACACAAGCAATGGAACAACAATCAATCACGGTGCAATGCACAAACAACATGATGCAATACATGGCATGATATGCAAGATATGATATGCAATGCATATGCGTGCTCCGGAAGGGAAAGAAAGATCAATTCATCAACTTGGCAAACCAAGTATGACGCTGGAAAGATGAGATGATTTTGGTTGAAATTGATATAAAGATCACCGGAAACGGATGCACGGTTTGCAAATGGCAAGCAAAACAAGAATGGTGCTATTCTGCGATTAACAGCACGATGCCACTTAGAATGCAACAAGAAACTAAGCTACTGCACTCCAACATAACAACAAAGCATATGGCAGTGATATACAAGAGATGCTTGACAAAACATGAGCACCGAGCTATGGCTAAATCACTGTAGAACAGGTTCAAACAAGCATGGAAAATGTGCAAAAGATATCAGCTTCACAGACTTGGTGAAAATACTAACATGTCAAAAACAACATCAGGAAGCAATGTTTAGAGCAAGCAAAAAACATGCTAAAAGAACATATCATAGCAAACCAAGGTACAACAGGATTCTACTAAAAGCATAGATCGAAAGTTCCTTACTGATCATGAGCCAAAAAGGCACAGAAGATATGATGGCACCCATGTAAACACAGCAAGTTTGGTTAACAGTTTTAGACTTGGCAGAAAAACAGAGCATGTCATAAACAGATTCACGATAGCAACTTTGCGAGCTCATGCCACTCACCACAAAGCATCAAATGACAACATAAGCATCCCAATAGCAAGACGGCATGATCATGAAGCTAACCATGGCAATAGCTAGTTAATAGGATGCATGTATCACTAACAACAACCATGGCAATATTGATTAACATGTTAACATTCTGCCAGGAACATTTTATAGCAAAAGTAGAGAAAGTAAATGAGATGCTAGACAACTACATAATTTCACACAAGGCCATGGATGGATAGAGCATAACCACATGTTCAAACCACCCTTACTGGAGTATCTCAAAATAAGCATGTATCTCACAGTAGCATCAAGCTTACATGGCATCAAAATAACAGCAGGAAAAGGACTTAGCAAAATCCTAAGTCCCTGAAAATAGCAACATCACGAAGCCTAGTTTGCATTCTTGTGCTAGCCACCACATAGATCAAAAAAATACAATACAAGCACCTCTGTAAATATGGCATGATGTAGTTCAAAACACATGTAGACCTCAAGCTCATACGGTGCACACATCAAATGCAACAAAAATGACAAAACATCATAAACTAATAAGTACCAGCAGTTAACATTTTATAGCACTCCTGCATCAATTAAAATGGCATCATAATGAACGTGAACATGCATGGAAATGCCTCTAGCATGGAGATCTCAACGAGACGAACAATTCAACATATCATATGCATGAATCGGAGTCACGGTCACTGAGATACGGCATGATGAACAGGGCATGAAAATTACAGGGGGATTTGGGACTTGGAGCAAAAATCACCTCGCGGAGTAGGGTTTGACCGCGGCACAGATTCCGAGGTTCACCGGAGAAGACACGGACGGCAGCCGGAGTTGGAGGGGGCCGGCGGCCTGGGGGGTCTGGAGAGGAGGAGGACGGGGCCGGCGTCAGAGCTCGGATCTGGCGCGGTGGCGGCGGCTGGGCGGCAGAGATGCGGCGGGCGGGGAGCTCCGGCGCGGCATGAAGGAGGTGGCCCGCGGGGACCGGCGCCAGCGCGGGGAGGCGAGGCGGCGAAGATGGCGGCGCGCGGGCGGCTTCGGGCCGGAGAGCCTCCCGCGGGCTCGGGCGGGCCGGCGGTGGATAGCGCCACATGGTGGCTGCGGATTTGCGGAGGCAGAGGCGGACGCGTCCGGCCAGAGCGTACACGTCCGGCGGCACGGAGGAGGGTGGAGCTAGGGTTTGGATTGCGCGAAATTTCGGAGGAGACACATATTTATAGGTAGAGGGGGTTTGGAGTGTCCAAATGAGGTGTAGTTTTCGCCCACATGATCATAATCCGATGAAGGGGGACATGGAGATGGTTTAGATGGGTTATTGGGATATTTTGGAAGGGTGTTGGGCTGCAACACACAAGGGGCTTGTGCGGTTACCCGGTTAACTGTTGGAGCATCAAACGGCCTCCAAATGGAACGAAATTTGACAGGCAGTCTATCGGTGGTGTACCAAGGCCACTTGGCAAATCTCGGTCCATTCCGAGAACGTTTAACACCCGCTCACGAAAAGAGACAAGAGGGGTGCGCCGGTGCATGTGGGAGTGTCGGATTGTGAAACGGACAATGGGGAAAAATGCTCGGATGCATGAGACGAACATGAATGCAAATGCGATGCACATGATGACATGATATGAAATGCATGACATGAACAAAAAGCAAAACAAAGACAAAAACCCAACCGCGAAGGGAATCTCATAACTTAAAGTCGAAAATGGCAAGAGTCGGAGTTACAAATATGACAAGTTACATCCGGGGTGTTACATTGTGTTTGAGGAAATACTGCGGCAACTAAAAATTTTACTAGGCGGGAGTAACAAGGAGGGGCTAATGAAAACTTGGATCAAGGGCGAGCAGATATTTTTGAGATTGCGAGGGATGTAGAGGCGGGAGTAAAATGTTGGGGCTACTGAAAATTTGAATCAAGGGACTGAAGTAGAGCGGGAGTAACAGACAAAGCACACAGTCCGCACATACTAATCGTGTGCTATCAAACATTAAAACCTTCCAGGCGGTAGATATTTTTGAGATTGAGAGGGATGCAGAGGCGGGAGTTTTTGGGGAGCGAGCTAGTGTGCTTGACACGCCGGCTATGGACTGTAGCCGACGCACCTTCTCGCGTAAGCCATAGGCGTACTATACACCAATGGTGCTCCAAGATATTTTGTACTACATCTCACACGGTTGGTGATAATAAACTATGTGGGATCTACTTGATTTGAATTACAAAATGGGGTCACAGCGGCAATGGATGCTATTTGAACTGCTAGACCTTTTATCTGCAGTGAACATGCAACTATATGTGTGTCGTAAAAGAATTGGAATT
Organism: Triticum urartu; assembly: GCF_003073215.2. Classification (NCBI taxonomy): domain Eukaryota; kingdom Viridiplantae; phylum Streptophyta; class Magnoliopsida; order Poales; family Poaceae; genus Triticum; species Triticum urartu. The sequence continues at coordinate 221,544,406 of NC_053022.1, forward strand.
ATTCAGGGTTCGTTTGGACATTTTATACATTAAACTGGTTTTCTAGCCATTTCAGGTGCACAATTCAAAATTAAACTACATGCACATGCTCCGGTGCATACAAATTGGTTGAAAAATCAAATCTGTGTCCTTCAGTGCATGCTTAGGTCCCATGCAAGAAATGGGAATGAATTTTTTGGGGTTCGTTTGGCCTTTTTTATACATTAATTGGGTTTTCTAGGCATTTTATGTGCATAATTCAAATTTGAACTACAAGTACAAGCTCCAATGCACCAAAGTTGGTTGAAAAATCATTGTGTCCTTGGGTGAATTTCTAGGTCCCATGCAAGAGATGGGAATGAATTTCAAACACCAGGGCACTGTTGATTGCCAGCAAAACATTGAGATACCTGGTTTTTAAATTCTAGTAAATCCAAAACTCGTCTAAAATTTATGAAACTTGGCATGCTATCATGGAGCAGCATCAACATGTCGTGGTGAAAATTTTGTCCCATTTGGGGCAGGTTTGGGTATAAGCTTCTCACAAACCAAAGCTTCTCACAACAAGCATGATGGTTTCGATAGGGAACGTACCACCTTTGGGGACGGGACAATATCCGTTGCCTCTTACTGCTTTCAAAAAAATTCTAGTGTCAACATAGAACAACAGGAGTGTTGTGTTTAATCTTGGAATTTTTTGGGGTTCGTTTGGCCTTTTTTATACTTTAACTGGGTTTTCTAGGCATTTTATGTGCATAATTCAAATTTGAACTACAAGCACATGCTCCAATGCATCAAAGTTGGTTCAAAAATCACATGTGTGTCCTTGGGTGAATTTCTAGGTCCCATGAAAGAGATGGGAATGAAATTCAAACACCAGGGAACTGTTGATTGCCGGCTAAACGTTGAGATGCTTGGTTTTTAAATTCTAATAAATCCAAAACTCGTTTGAAATTCATGAAACTTGGCATGCTATCATGCAGTGGCATCAACATGCCGTGGTAAAAAAATTGTCCCATTTCAGGCAGGTTTGGGTATAAGGTTCTCACAAACCAGAGCTTCTCACAACAAGCATGATGGTTTCGATAGGGAACGTACCACCTTTGGGGACTGGACGATATCCATTGCCTCTTATTGCTTTCAAAAACTTTCTAGTGTCAACATAGAACAACAGGAGTGTTGTGTTTAATCTTGGAATTTTTCGGGGTTCGTTTGGCCTTTTTATAAATTAAATAGGTTTTCTAGGCATTTTATGTGCATAATTCAAATTTAAACTATAAGCACATGCTTCAATGAACCAAAGTTGGTTGAAAAATCACATGTGTGTCCTTGGGTGAATTTCTAGGTCCCATGCAAGAGATGGGAGTGAAATTCAAACACCAGGGCACTATTGATTGCTGGCAAAACGTTGAGATGCTTGGTTTTTAAATTCTAGTAAATCTAAAACTCATCTGAAATTCATGAAGCTTGGCATGCTATCATGGAGCGGCATCAACATGCTGTGGATAAATTTTTCCCATTTGGGGCAGGTTCGGGTATAAGCTTCTCACAAACTAGAGCTTCTCACAACAAGCATGATGGTTTCGCTAGGGAACATACCACCTTTGGGGACGGGACGATATCCATTGCCTTTTATTGCTTTCAAAAAAGTTCAAGTGTCAACGTAGAACAACAGGAGTGTTGTGTTTATTCTTGGAATTTTTCAGGGTTTGTTTGGCCTTTTTTATACATTAACTTGGTTTTCTAGGCATTTTATGTGCATAATTCAAATTTGAACTACAAGCACATGCACTGATGCACTAAAGTTGGTTGAAAAATCACATGTGTGTCCTTGGGTGAATTTCTAGGCCCCATGCAAGATATGGGAATGAAATTCAAACACCTGGGCACTTTTGATTGCCAGCAAAACATTGAGATGCCTGGTTTTTAAATTCTAGTAAATCCAAAACTCGTCTAAAATTCATGAAACTTGGCTTGCTATCATGGAGCGGCATCAACATGCCGTGGTAAAAAAATTGTCCCATTTGGGGCAGGTTCGGGTATAAGCTTCTCACAAACCGGAGCTTCTCACAACAAGCATGATGGTTTCGATAGGGAACGTCCCACCTTTGGGGACAAAACGATATCCATTGCCTCTTATTGCTTTCAAGAAAATTCTTGTGTCAACATAGAACAACAGGAGTGTTGTGTCAATTTTTGTGATTTTCAGGGTTCGTTTGGATATTTTTATGCATCAACTGGGTTTTTTAGGCATTTTATGTGCATAATTCAAATTTGAACTACAAGCACATGCTCCAGTGCACTAAAGTTGGTTGAAAAATCTAATCTGTGTCCTTGGGTGAATTTATAGGTCCCGTGCAAGAGATAGGAATGAAATTCAAACACCAGGGCACTGTTGATTGCCGGCAAAATGTTGAGATGCCTGGTTTCAAAATTCTAGTAAATCCAAAATTCGTCTGAAATTCATGAACTTGGCATGCTATCATGGAGCGGCATCAACATGTCGTGGTAAAAAATTTGTCCCATTTGGGGAAGGTTCAGGTATATGCTTCTCACAAACCATAGCTGCTGCCAACAAGCATGATGGTTCTGGTAGGGAATGTCCCACCTTTGGGGACGAAATGATATCCATTGCCTCTTATTGCTTTCAAAAATTTTCTCGTGTCAACATTGAACAACAGGAGTGTTGTGTCAATTTTGGGGCTTTTTCGGGGTTCGTTTGGACATTTTTATGCATTAACTGAGTTTTCAATGCATTTATGTGCATAATTCAATTTTGAACTACAAGCACATGCTCCAGTGCATATAAATTAGTTGAAAAATTGAATATGTTTCAATTATTGATCCATTCATGAAACACACTCGCATATTAACTACACCCAATGCTCAAGTATGATCATAGTGCCTCCTAGTGTGTGCTTTATAAGATAAGATGGAGACTCAAATTCAAAATAAAAATTGCGTAAGGTAAAAGAAAGGCCCTTCGCGAAGGGAAGTAGGGATTTCTAGAGGTGCAAGAGCTCAAAGCGAAAATTGAGAGATTAAAACATTTTGAGAGGCACACTTTTCCCACCAACGAAAATGACTTAGAGTTCCCAACACTTTCCATGCTAGATATATCATAGGCGGTTCCCAAACAGAAATTACAGTTTCTTCCTTTTTCCACCATACTTTCACTTTCCATGGCTAACCGTATCCACGGGTGCCTTCCATACCAACACTTTCCAAGGAATTTATTATTTGACAACATAAAGTAAATTCATTTTTCATTTCGGGACTGGGAATCCCTAATACATTTGCCTTAATCTCGTGCAAGGACAAGTGAATAAACACTCATCGTGAGAATAACACATCTAGCATGAAAAATATTAGCCACCCCTCGCCGCCTTGTTAGAGGTACGAGCACACAAAAGAGAAATTTATTTTAAATATTAGAGATGTCACAAACACATTTGCTTAGAACAGCAAAAGAATACCGCATATAGGTAGGTATAGTCGACTCATATGGCAAAACTGGTTTAAAGGTTTTTGGATGCGCACCTAGTGATCATACTTAGTGCAAATTGAAGGCTAGCAAAATATTGAGAAGCAACCAACCAAGAAACGAATAATCTCATAAGCGAGCATTAAACATAATTAACACCGAATAATGCACCACAAGTAGGATATAATTTCATTGCATAACTATTGACTTTTGTGCTTTCATAGGGAATCACAAACCTTAACACCAATATTCTACATAAAGCATAATTACTCATCAACATGACTCGCATATCACATCATCATATCTCAAAACTATTACTAATAATCAAGTTTATTTGTCCAATGATCTTCATGAAAGTTTTTATTATATCCTTCTTGGATATCTATCACTTTGGAACTAAATTTCATAAGGTGCTTTCGATAAGCTTGAACAAATATAGGTGAAGATCATGAGCATAAAATTTCTTTCTCTCCAATTAATTCAAGTGAAGCAAGAGAGAATTTCTGGAAAATTTTAGTAACTCTCAAATAAATCTAGGTGAAGCAAGAGAGAATTTCTTCAAAAATACTAAAGCAAACCGTGCTCAAAAAGATATAAGTGAAGCACTAGAGCAAATTCATAGCTCATAAAAATTTAAGTGAAGCATAGAGAGCAATTCTAACAAGTCATGGAATAATTTTGGCTATCTCAAATAGGTGTGTCCAGGAAGGGATCAACACGTAAAACACAAAATAAAACAAGCAAAGACTCATATCATACAAGACGCTTCGAGCAAAACACATAGTATGTGACGAATAAAAATATAGCTTCGAGTAAAATACCGATGGTTGTTAGAAGAAAGAGGGGATGCCACTCGGAGCATCCCCAAGATTAGTTGCTTGCTCTCTTTTGGATAATATCTTGGGATGCCGGGACATCCCCAAGCTTAGGCTCTTCTTGCTCCTTATTACTTCATCCATCGTAAGATAACCCAAAACTTGAAAACTTCAATCACACAAAACTCCAACAAAACCTTCGTGAGATCCTTTAGTATAAGAAAGCAAATCACTACTATAAGTAATGTATCATACCAATTCATATTTTGTTCTTGCATTATATCTACTCTATTCCAACTTTTCTATGGCAAAAACTCATCAAAGAAAACCATAGAATCATCAAAACAAGAACACAATGCAAAGAAAATAGAATCTGTCAAAAACAGAATAGTCTGTAGCAATCTGGATAATTCAAATACTTGTGTAACTCCAAAAACTCTAAAAAATTAGGAAGACCTGCAAAATTTGTATATTAATCTAAAAAAGGAATTGGTATTTTATCACTCTCTGTTTAAAAATAAAAATTATTTTTGCGAGCTCAAAAGTTTATGTTTTTTCAGCAAGATCAAACAACTATCACCCAAGACGATCCTAAAGGCTTTACTTGTCACAAACACTAATTAAAACATAAAAAACACAATCATAACAGTAGCATAATTGTACAAGAACTCAAGAACAAAAAGAAAAAAGAAAAAATAAATTTTATTCATTGGTTTGCCTCCCAACAAGCACTATAGCTTTACGCCCTTAGCTAGGCATAAAGCAAGGATCTAAGTTTTGTCATCTTTGTTTCGAGATTCATAAGATTCTCTCATGATTGATTCATATGGTGGCCTAATTCTTGTTCTAGGGAATTGTTCCATACCCTTCCTCAAAGGAAATTCGAACTGAATATTGCCTTCTTTCATAACAATCACAGCACCAATAGTGCGTAAAAACGGTCTACCAAGAATAATTGGACACGATAGATTGCAATCAATATCAAGAACAATAAAATCTATGGGCACATAATTCCTATTTGCAAGAATATAAACATCTTTAATTCTTCCCATAGGCTTTTTAATAGCAGAGTCCACCAAGTGCAAATTCAAAGAACATGATTCAATATCTGTAACATCAAGCACATCACATGAAGATTTCGGAATTGTAGAAACACTAGCACCCAAGTCACACAAATAAAAGAACTCATAATTTTTAATCTTGACTTTGATAGTAGGTTCCCATTCATCATGTAATTTTCTAGGAATTGAAACTTCTAATCCATCTTTTCTTCTAAAGCTTTCATTATAGCATCAATAATATGTTTAGTAAAAGCTTTATTTTGTTCATAAGCATTGGGTGAATTTATCATGGATTGCAACAAAGAAATAAAATCAATCAAAGAGCAACTATCATAATTAAAGTCTTCATAATCCAAAAGAGTGGGCACATCACTAGTTAAAGTTTTGACCTCTTCAAACCCACTTTTATGAATTTTCTCAACAAGATATTCACCCTCCGAATTATCGGGACGCCTTCTAACTAAAGTTGACTCTTCTCGAGTCCCTTTTTCATCAATATTAATTTTACTAAACAAGGAATCAATAGAAGAAACACCAATCATTTTAAGATCTTCAGCATTTTTTGAAAGCAATCACTAGAAAATGCTTTTTCTAAAAATTCTCTTTTAGCTCTAAGCATAGCGGTTCTTTTCTTACTTTCATGCATAGAAACATAAAGAGCTTTAATTCATTCCTCAACTTTAGGCACAAAAAATTTCATATTGAGATTTTCTACATCATGAGCAACTCTATCAATGCTTCTGGACAAATCATCAATCTTATTCAACTTTTCTTCTATGGTAGTGTCGAAAACCTTTTGCGTGTTGATAAATTCTTTAATATTATTCTCAAGATCATAGGTGTTCCTATTGTTATTATTATTATTATTATAAGAAGGATTACCATAGGAATTACCATAATTATTAGAGGAATTACTAGGAAAAGGCCTAGGATTAAAATTACCTCAGTAAGCATTGTTGTTGAAATTATTTCGAGAGATAAAATTCACATCTATGGCATCACTAGTTTGCTCAATCAAAGTAGACAAAGGCATATCATTGAAATCAATAGGAGCACTTTTACTAGCAACCAATTTCTTAAGAGCATCAACTTTTTCACTCAAAGAAGAAATTTCTTCAACCAAATTAACTTTTTTACTAGTAGGAGCTCTTTCGGTATGCCATTGCGAATAATTTGCCATGATATTATCAAGCAATTTGGTAGATTCACCCAAATTAATATCCATAAAAGTACCACCCACGGTGGAATCTAAAAGATTACGAGAAACAAAATTCAACCCCGCATAAATATTTTGTATGATCATCCAAAGATTTAACCCATGAGTTGGGAAATTCCTTAGCATCATTTTCATCCTGTCCCAAGATTGTGCAACATGCTCTTGTTCAAGTTGCTTGAAATTCATGATTTGGGTTCTAAGGGAAATAATTTTTGCGGGCAGAAAATACTTAGTGATAAAACATCTTCGCGCATATTCCAAGAATGGATACTATTGCGAGGCAAAGAAGAAAACCAAAATTTTGTAGAATCACACAAAGAAAACGGAAATAATTTCTTCTTCACAACATCATTGTTCACATCTTTTTTCTTTTGCATATCGCATAATTCCACAAAGGTATTAAGATGGGACGCGACATCCTCATTAGGAGTACCGGAAAATTGATCTTTCATAATAATTATTCAGCAAAGCAGTATTAATATCACAAGACTCCACACTAGTGGCGGAGGAGCAATCGGAGTGCCAATAAAATCATTGTTGTTGGTATTTGAGAAATCATAAAACTTGGTGTTCTATTGAGTCATGATGACTACACAACAAGATTGCACTCAAAAATAGATCCGGCAAAAAAACGACAAATGAAAAAGAGGGGCGAATAAAACGACATTTTTTGTGAAGTGGGGGAGAGGAAAATGAGAGGCAAATGGAAAATAATGTAAATTGCCAGGAGATGAGATTTGTGATTAGGAACTTGGTATATGTTGAAGATCCTCCTCGGCAACGGCACCAAAAATTCCTTTTGATGTGGCTTGAAGCTACGTCGGTATTTCCCCAAAGAGGAAGGGGTGATGCAGCACAGCGATAGTAGGTATTTCCCTCAGTGATGAAACCAAGGTTATCGAACCAGTAAGAGAACCAAGCAACAACACGTAAACGGCACCCACACACAAATAACAACTACTCGCAACCCGACGTATTAAAGGGGTTGTCAACCCCTTTCGGGTAACGGTTCCAGAAATTGGCAAAACTGACGTGAATAAATTGTAGTAGATTGATAGATCGAACGCCGAATAAAATAAATAAGAATAAATTGCAGCAAATTATTTTTGTATTTTTGGTTTAATAGATCTTAAAATAAAAGGCAAATAAAATAGATCATGAAGGCAAATATATTAAAGAAGAGACCCAGGGGCCATAGGTTTCACTAGTGGCTTCTCTCGAGAAAAATAACAAACGGTGGGTAAACAAATTACTGGTGGGCAATTGATAGAACTTAAAATAGTCATGACCATATCTAGGCAATGATCATTATATAGTCATCACATCCAAGATTAGTAGACCGACTCCTGCCTGCATCTACTACTATTGCTCCACACATCGACCGCTATCCAGCATGCATCAAGTGTATTAAGTTCATGGGGAAATGGAGTAATGCAATAAGAATGATGACATGATGTAGACAAGATCTATCTATGTAGAGGTAGACCCCATCATTTTATCCTTAGTAGCAACGATACATACGTGTCGGTTCCCCTTCTGTTGCTGGGATCAAGCACCGTAAGATCGAACCCACTACAAAGCACCTCTTCCCATTGCAAGATAAATAGATCAAGTTGGCCAAACAAACCCCAAATATCGGAGAAGAAATACGAGGCTATAAGCAATCATTCGTATAAGAGATCAAAGAAGATTCAAATAACTTTCATGGATAAAAAGATAGATCTGATCATAAACTCAAAGTTCATCCGATCCCAACGAACACACCGCAAAAGGAGTTACATCATATGGATCTCCAAGAGACCATTGTATTGAGAATCAGACGAGAGAGAGGAAGCCATCTAGCTACTAAGTACGGACCCGAAGGTCTACATAAAACTACTCACGCATCATCGGAGAGGCACCAATGGAAGTTCTGAACCCCTCTATGATGGTGTCTAGATTGGATCTGGTGGTTCTGGACTCTACGGTGGCTGGAATTGATTTTCGTCGACCCCCCTAGGGTTTCTGGAATATTGGGGTATTTATAGAGCAAAGGGGTGGTTCAGGGGGCACCCGAGGTGGGCACAACCCACAGGGCGCGCCTGGGCCTCCTGGCGCACCCTGGTGGGTTGTGCTCCCCTCGAAGCACCCCAGGTGCTTCTTCGGCCCATTGGTTGTCTTCTGGTCCAAAAAAATCTCCAAAAATTTCGCTGCGTTTGAACTCCGTTTCATATTGGTTTCCTGCGATGTAAAAAACATGCAGAAAACAGCAACTAGCACTTGGCACCATGTCATTAGGTTAGTACCAAAAAATGATATAAAATGATTATAAAACATCCAAGATTTATAATATAACAGCATGGAACAATCAAAAATTATAGATACATTGGAGACGTATCACCTCCACACACTCATACATGGGTAGAGGCTTTCACCCTAAGGCAACCCTGTCGGGCAAGCGAGTTGCGTCCACCACCATTTTCCCACATTAGTCCACCAAAGCAAGAGTAGGGTTTACGCCTCACGGCGGCCCGAACCTGCGTAAAATCGCCCGTCTGATCTCTGCCATACTATTCACGTTTTCCGATCTTTGTGCAACGTGCCATCCCCCCGCCGAACCAGAAAGGGGCTCTTGGTCCCATAGGTGGCCGTGGTTTCCCGTGACACACTCAAGATTTCCCTAAGTAGGGTAAATGCTGAGTCAAGTTCCGCGCGGTACTCATCGACATAGATGATGCTAAAACCTAGAGTGGCTCGATTGTCGATAAGTGAGAGTGGCGGAATGAGAAAACCTTTGTAACTATACACTTTGATCCTTTCCCCTGGATGGGGCTTGCATGGTGATCACACCGCCCGAACCGCAGGGGTTAGCTCGCCGCCATCATTACTGGTTTTCACCACCGCAGCGACCACGGCGGAGGGAGGCGATGGAGATTGGACAAGGGGCGGGGAAAGCAGTATCGCTCCCTCTCTCTATTCCCATCATCCCCACCTTTTCTTGGGTGTCACGGATGATGAAGCCGTTTATGAAGAAAATGGTGATGAAGAATGACGCGCTGCATATGCTTCTCAGGTTCATGCAAGTGCTTCCCCCTACCTAGTGCGCCAAAGATGTCGTGGGAAACCACGACCACCTATGGGGCCATGAGCCCCATGTGGTTCGGAAGGGGGATGAGCACATTGAACAAAGAGAGGAGAAACGTCGCACAAGATGGCAGAGATCACATGGGCAATTTTACCCAGGTTCGGGCCACCGCGAGGCGTAAAACCCTACTCCTGCTTTGGTGGATTGTGGTGCAAATGTAGCGCTCTTACCCGGCAGGGTTTCCTCGGGGCGAGAGTAGCTACACGTGTCCGAGTGTAAGAGAGTCCGAATCCTTCATATGGTTGCCACATGCCTCCTTTTATAGATCAAGAGGTCACCACAATGGCAAATCAGTCATTTCATACTGATTAGATATCAAATAGTGATATCATACCTAACTCTGCAGACATGGCAGGGCACATTAAATGTGTTGCTTAGTGTCACATCATGGCGTGCTCGGCAAGCCTTGCCGGGTAGTTCGGCCACCTTCTTGTCTGCCTGCTTGACATGTAGCTGGACGGGTGTCATTTGGAGGTGATTTACATATGAAGTGGCTGCCATGTGGCAAAAAACAGCCACTAGGTCACTTGGGGGCTTGACACCGCAGCGATCGATGACTTGCATCGCTGTGAGGTGGAACGGTGAAGCCTTGGCAGGGTAGTTTGCCTTTGTACGGCCCAGTAGGCCTGCCAGGACGGTCTTGAGGCTCGTCTTCGGGGTAACCTTGACCTCGCCAGGCTCGCCTACCCGACAAGGGAGGTTTTCCCCTTACTAGTGTATTGCTCCTTTGGCTTGAGTTGGTCCTCTTGATCCACACTCTAATTCCTCAAAGAGCTGATCTCTTCTGCTTGATCTGGTCTTGGATGTTGGAACCTTGCTGGGCCGGTGGTTTGATGTCTGTGCGCAAGTCAGGGGGAAACATACACCCCTGTTTGTGTACCCTGACACCATATCTATCTCAAGTAGGAGTGACTTCACCTCAGTTTCAATGGTGCGTGCTCGAGTTCTTGTCATACGCCCACATGGTGCTTGATGTGTCGGTGTAGAGTCCATGGGGATGGTGGAAGGATGCTTCGCATCATCTCCACCCCCCTTGGGAGAGATCCATCCTCGGATTGTGATCTTCATCACCATGGTATGGGGTCAAGTCCTTGACATTGAAGGTGTCGCTTACATTGTACTTGTCGTGTGGGATGTTGATCTTGTAGGTGTTGTCGTTGTATCGTGCTAGCACCTTGAAGGGTCCATCGGCTCGTGGTAGTATCTTGGACTTTTGCTCGTTGGGGAAGCGGTCCTTGCGGAGATGTAGCCATACTAGATCGCCTGGTTTGAACACCATTGGGGTCTTGTTGATGTTGAGCTTGGTGGCGAGGCATTGTACTTGACGCTCGATCATGGCCCTTGTGTATTCATGTACCTTCTTGAGATAACTTGCTCTTGCACTTGCATCCATGTTTACACATTCTTGGAGTGGAAGAGGGAGGATGTCCAAGGGTGACAAGGGGTTGAAGCCATAGACGACCTCGAAGGCGGACTTGCCGGTAGTAGAGTGTCTTGCGCGTTTGTAGGCATACTCAGCGATGGGTAAGAACTCCTCCCACTCCTTGATGTTCTTCTTTATGAACACGCGTAGGAGAGTATATAGCGTGCAGTTGCTAACTTCCATTTGGCCATCGATTTGGGGATGGTAGGCCGTCGAGAATAGTAGCCTGATGCCGAGCTTGGCGCATAATGTCTTCCAAAAGTAACTTAGGAACTTGACATCTCGGTCCGACACAATTGTCCTTGGCACTCCATGTAACCTTAGGATTTATCTACAAAAAGGATTTGCAACTTGTGAAGCATCGTCTATCTTATTGCATGGGATGAAATGTGCCATTTAAATAATTGTTCGATAGCAACCAATACAATATCCTTGCCATTTTGAGTCCTAGGTAATCCAAGCACAAAATCCATGCTAATATCTTCCCATGGTTGATATGGAATAGGAAGTGGCATATGTAAACCATGAGATTGATCTTGTGACCTACCTTTGCGGGATGTAGAGCATTGGTTGGTGAAGCGTGCAATGGCGCAAAACATCTTGGGCCAAAAGTACCTTAAGGAGAGTGTGGCAAAGGTCTTGTCGTGCCCGAAATGTCCCATAAGTCCTCCACCGTGAGCCTCTTACAAAAGTAACAAATGATGAGACGACTCGGGTATGCAAAGTTTGTTAGTGCGCATAAGATAGCCATTCTTGAGGTAATAGTTCTCCCAATAAGTATTAGCAAGACATTTGGCATAAGGAATCACAAACGAAGGATCATGTGCATTTAGATCTTTAACATGCTCAAAGTCAATGACATTCACTTCAAGTTGAGTAACTAACATGCACTTGCGGGAAAGAGCATCCACCGCAACATTCTCTTTACCGTTAATGTACTTGATCACATAAGGAAAAGATTCAATAAATTCACTCCTTAGCATGCCATTTGTTCAACTTGGTTTGACCTTTAAGGTATTTAAGTGTCTCATGATCGGTATGTATGATAATGCTCCCAAACATGCAATACTCGCACTGAAGCATACAATTCTTTGTCGTAGATGGGATAGTTAAGTTGACCTCCGGAAAGTTTTTCACTAAAATATGCAATGGGTCGTTTCCCTTGCATCAAAACTCCACCAATACCATTACCACCAGCATCACAATGGACCTCAAAAGTTTTGTTGAAATTAGGCAATGAAAGAATCAGAGCATGTGTAGGCAAAGATTTGAGCTCATCAAATGCAGTAGATTGCAAGGGTCCCCAAACAAAGGGTGCACTCTTCTTACTCAAGGCATGCAACGTTGAGACAATAATGCTAAAGTCTTTCACAAAGCGACGATAAAAACCCGCTAGAGCAAGGAAACTACGTTGCACATTAGTGGGTTGTGGCCACGTTTTAATTGCTTCAATTTTGGGCTCATCAACATGAACACCCTTTGAAGACGCAACAAAGCCCAAGAAAACAATCTTGTCAACACCAAAAGTGTATTTTTTCCATATTGGCATAAAGTCTCTCTTTTCTAAGAGTTTGCAAAACGGCCCTAAGATGAGTCAGAGGATCTTGGACGGATTTGCTAAACACAAGTATATCATCAAAGTAGACCACAACAAACACACCAGTGTATGGGTGAAGCACATAATGCATACGTGCATGAAAGTACCAGGTGCTTCGGATAAACCCATAGGCATAACTAACCACTCATACAAGACAAATTTAGTTTTAAAATCAGTTTTCCACTCATCACCTTCTTTAATGTGTATTTGGTAATAGCCACTTTTAAGATCAATTTTTGAGAAAACGATGGTGCCGCTAAGCTCATCTAACATATCATCAAGGCATGGAATGGGATGCCTATAGAAAATGGTGATAGCATTTATGGGTCTACAATCGGAACACATGTGAAAACTACCATCTCTCTTTGGCACAAGAATGATCGGAATGGCACAAGGACTCAAACTTCCACATACATGCCCATGGTCAATGAGATGTTTGGACTTTCCTTTGTATTTATTTTCTTTCTTCGAGGTTGACGTGGTATGGAGCCTTGTTCAGAAGAGGTGCGCCGGGGATGAGGTCGATGCGGTGTTTGATGCCATGTTGAGTAGGAAGACTGGGAGGTAGCTCATCGGGGAAGACATCCGTGAATTCCTGCAACAAAATGATACCACATTAAAGGTAGATTGTGAGAGTTGTTAGTCATTGTCGCTTCACCCTTGCACAAGAGGACATAGTGCATAACACTAGGTGGGTTCTCACACACTTCTCTCATCTCTCTTTTGGTGGCGAATATCACTAAGTTTTTCTTGTTACTCATTATGGAGGCACGCAATTTTTACTTGTGGCACTCACTCTCTTTTTGGCGGCTCACTCTCTCACTATTCTCTCCATGGTGGGTGGATGCTTGCTTGTCGGCGATCACTTTACTTGGCAACATGGGTCGTAGCACATATTCCCTCCCCTTCATTTTGAAGCTATAGTGGTTTGTTCTCCCGTTGTGGATGATGCCGCAGTTGAATTGCCAAGTCCTTCCCAAGAGAAGATGGCACACGGACATGGTAACCACATCACACTCTAAGGTATCCTCGTAGGCACCAATCTTGAAGGAAACTTGCACGGTGTGCTCCACTTGAATGATGCCGGAGTCGCTAAGCCATTGGACCTCGTAGGGGCGAGGATGCTTCTTCTTGACCAATTGTAGCTTGTAACATAGCTCTTCACTTACCAAGTTGTGAAAACTTCCTCCGTCAATGATGACCTTTACGGAATGACCATTGATGTCGGCCTTGGTGTGGAAGCTATGGCAACGTTGGTCTTCGTCTTGTTGGTGTTGTAGCGTCAAGACCTTGGAGACCATGAGAGTGGGACTTGAATCATTGTCACAAAAGACTTGAGGATCTTCTTCTTCATTCACTTGATGGTGCATGGCGACGTGCCCGAGGGCTTCCATCTCGTCTTTGCTCATGGAGTCATATGTGCCATCATCATTGACAATCATGGTTCACCGATTGATGCATTGGAAACTTGTGTCCACGGCCACCACACGTGAAGCACTTGAGAGAACTCATCTTGACGGGGTCATCTGGTGGCGCTGATGATGAGGGAGTTTCGGATTTGTAGTTGTTGGCTGGAGGATGAGTCAAGGAAGGCGTAACTTGCTTGGAACTTGACTTGTCTCCGATACTTGGTGATGCTCTAGTCGAGGTAGGAGGTGCCGAAGTCGTGGGAGCTTGAGTGTATGAGCCGTAGGTCTTGGACGAGTACTTGGCGTATTTGAAATCATCTTGCACTTGTCACTCGGCCTTGGTCGCTTGATGAACTAGCTCGAGAAGGTTGGAGTATGGTTGGAAGTCGACAATTTTCTTTATTGGGTGATTGAGGCCGCTCAAGAAGCGTGCCATTGTTTTCTCATCATCTTTCTTGACATTGGCTCGTATCATGGCAATCTCTATCTCTTGATAGTATTCTTCCACCGTCTTCATGCCTTGCTTTAGGAGTTGCAACTTCTTGAAGACATCACGGGTATAGTGTGTAGTCACGAAGCGGGCTCTCATGACATCCTTCATTTGTGTCCAAGTCGTGATGGGTGGTTCGCATCTCTCTTGGCATTGCTCGATGACTTTCTCCCACCAAATGAGGGCATAGTCTTGAAACTCAAGGGAGGCCATGGCGATCTTCTTTTCCTTGTCGTAGTTATGAAGACGGAATATCTTGTCGACTTTCAATGCTTATGAGAGATATTCATAGGGATCATTGCTTCTGGAGAACTTGTGCATGGTCAACTTGAGCTTGCCGTAGTGGAGTTCTTCATCATAGTGGCGGTTTTGATGTCGCTCTTGGCATGGGGGAGGGTCTTCAAGCACTCGTTTCGCTTAATTTCACTCTTGGCGTGGAGGAGGACAAGGCATATCTGCTTGGTTTCGTGTTTCTTGTTGCTCTTCACGCCGGGCGGCTTCTTCATGTCGTGCTTGGCAAAGTTCTTCCTCTTGCCCACGTATGAGCCGGCTGCGTGCGGCAACGGCTCTAGTGGACTCACAGAGTGCTTGTTGAGCTGCTTGAGCTTGTTCTTCATGACTTTGTTGCTCTTATTGGAGTGTGTCACCGTCTTGAGATGCTTGACATGGACGATGTGGGGGTTGCTCTTGATCCATGTCTTCTTGTTCTTGGTGTCACGCCCTTTCACGTGCTCGAACTCGATCTTGTAAGCCATTTCCATGGAAAGGATTTTATTGAGCTTGGCTATCTTGAGTGTCGTCACAGCGAGGAGAACGAGCTCGAGGAGGACTCGCATCGGAAGAAGAGTATGACGACAAGTGGCAACTTGAGTGGCACCATCTTGGTGAAGAGGTTGAGGAAGACGCATGGCTCACGATCATATTGCAGAATTCTTCCATTTGTTTGGAGAGCTTGGCGTCTAGGTAGTCATGGTTCATTGCTTCCAATTGATGAAGGTCGGCGGCGAGTTGCTCAATGCGATCACCCAAAGCTTCACTTTCTTGATGGAGGGCTTGTTGAGCGATGAAGAAGTGTTTTTTGGTGACGTAGTCACATTTATCATCTTGACCCTCGAAGAGTGGTTTCGTCGAAGAAGTTGGCCTATCCATCATAACCAAGTGGAGGTGAGTAGGAAAATGAGAGAACAATACCAAAGTTACCTTTTCCGAAGATTGTGGATGTATCGAGTATCGCTGAATGTAATGCTACAATAGTAGAAGTGGTACCGGGTTTGTTTCTCACACCTACACAACTAAAGCTTATGGAGGATCTTGGTTAGGAAGTTGCACAAATAATTCAAGCAAATGTTAGTCAAGGCGTAAAAAAGTTGAAAAGATGCACAAATCGCAAGTAAGACAAATAGATCAAACCCAAGGATATCACTAGGAACACACACACACACACGGAAGATAGATGGGATCCACACAACCAAGGAATGGGCACAAGATGTGTTACCATGCATAAAGCTCTTGTTGCACGGATACTAGAGAGACAATAGCTTGATTGCTCTAATGGGCTAGATACGCTTGTGCACCAACCTAAGAGAGTAACGTGTCGTCTACAATCCCAAGTATCCAAGTATGTAGTGACCAAGCTGATGTAACTATGCTAATGGCACAATGCTATTGCTTACAAGCTCTTTGTTTCTTCTCTTTTGCTTAAATTCTTTCTCTCTTTTTTTGACTATACCACGATGCTTAATTTGCGAGCCAAATTATGAGACAATTATGAAAGATATGCATGGGGGAGACTTATGGCACAATGATGATAGCAAGATGATTGCACAGTTAATGTAGCTATGCGGAGTAGGCGTATCACTAAGGTGCACAATATAGCATGGCTCGGCAATTCTCAACACGCTAGTCTCGATAGGTAAGTGACTGTAACATCCCAAATTTTCAATTTGGAATGTTATACCTTAGATCATCATTGCATATCATAATTTATTTGCTGTTGGTTTTGATCCTAGAAATTCTACGCAACTCAAGGACCCACGGAGAGAGTTGGGGATTTCGTTATTTTCATATTTGAGTTTTCTCAAATTTTGAGAATAGGATCATTTGATTTTAATTATTTTATCATCAGTTATTTCTATTACAAAAATATGAGAGAGAGAATAAAATGACTTTCCCAAAATAAAGAAATATTGAGGATTTAATAATAAAATCAAATAAGATTTTATTTTGGAGTTTTTCGATATTTTATTTGAATTTAGGAAAAATGTGTGTTTTTCAAAATTGCATTTAGGCCCCAAATAATGTTCACCTTGTGCGGCTTGATTTTAGAAGCCGGGGAAAACTTATTTCGGGATTTTTGGAGTCCGTTTAGTATTTCTTTTATTTGTTTTTCTGAGCGGAATAATTTAAAAAAAAAACGCAACCGACCTACGGGCCGTGTCTGACCCGGACACTAGGCCCGTCCAGGCTTTATAAGCCGGGGAGCCCAGCCCGGGAACTCCCAAACCCTAGAGCGCCGCCCCACCGCCCTAGCGCCGCCGCCGCCGGAGCCTCACCAGAGTTGCCGGGTAGTTTTTTTTAGACGCCGGTTTTTCCCGAAAAACCATTCGGTTTTTTCGACGGTTTTGTCCGGTTTTTTAGTTTCGGTTTTTTTAAATAGATCGGTTTTTTCAATTTATTTAAATAGCGAGCGTTCGTTCGTTTGTTTGTTCTAGCGAACGTTCGTCGTTTTTCTTTTCTCGGATTAAATCCGCGATTTTTCTGATCGCGATTCCTGATCCGATTTTTGTTTTAGTATAACTTTTCGCTCGTTTATCGGAATCAGGCGATTCAAGCGCCTGGAGTTTCGTCTCGAAACCCTCTATACGTTTAACCAACTTAAACAAGTTTTTGCCACTATAAAAATTGCTCTAGATCCAGAATAGTAAACGAAGTTTGTTTCTTTTGATTTGATTTGATTCATTTTGCCAACCGGAGTTCTTAAGTTGAACTTTCTGGTTAGATCTCTTATTTGAGTTTTACCTGTGCATTAGACTAATACTTATTGTATGCTTGTTTGTTTGTCTGCGATAGAATATCCGGAGTGCGCCGCCTGTTACTTCGAATCTCTAGGTTTCGCGGATCATCAGCATGGCAAGTAACACTTTGATCATACCTCCACTACCCACATTAGATCAATCCTCAAACATTGCATGATTAGGATCTAATTAAATTGTGGGATGGGAAGTAGTTGAGGTAGTACCTATTACCTGTTGTATTATCAAACCTTTGGGAGTTACTTCTACGTTTGCCTACTATGCCATGCTATGCTAGTAGACGTGGATTGGGTGAGTGATATCCATGACAGATGTGAGTTTGTTAATTAATGGTTTATCTAAGGTAGCAACTTAAATACACATCTGGGTGGATTGAGGTACCTGGGTATTCCAGGATTGCCTGTTTTTCTTGATGGACCACCACCCAGGCCCAAAGGGATTGTGAGATTTTTCATACTAGAAACTTACGTGTGTAGCCACAAGCTATTATGGGCCCTAGCATAGTTGATTAAGTCGTGCGAACTCTTACAGGGTAGACTAGCAGATGTAGGGGAAAGTAGGTGCAACGGTCTATCCATCGTAAGGTGCTAGCGCTTCTGAAAGACTATGTCTCGGTCATCCGTTTCTCAAACACCGTGTAGTGCGAGAAACCAAACGGAGGCGATCGAGTCTTGTGGGGAAAAGTGCGCAAACCTCTGCAGAGTGTATAAACTAATCATGGTTAGCCATGTCCCCGATTATGGACATCTTGAGTATCTAGTACTTGGATTATCATGTGAATCTCAACATGTTACTCTAAAATTTAATTTTGATGGGTTTTGTTTAATGATGATGCTTAATTGGGATTGAGAATGCTGTCAACCATTCTCAATGTTTAACAACTACCATGATAGTTAAATAAAATTTATTCCTTTGCAGTAGGGAAAAATTAGCTTTACGCAAAACTGTAACCATAGAGCTTTCCACCAGCCAAATATGCATATAGTATAGCTGTTTCATTCCATTACTCTCTATGTGTTACTTTGCCAGCATATTCCATGTGCTGACCCGTTTCGGGCTGCAACGTAAATGTTTTAGACTTTTCAGACGACGATTAAGGAGTTTTAGGTCATGGTTCTATACTCAGTGATGCCGTTGGAGTTGATGGACTCACTTATCTTCCAAGCCTTCCGCTGTTATCGTTATTAGATGGCCTTAAGCCATATTTATTGTAATAAGTTCTCTATTGAGACACTCGATGTAATAAGTGTGTGATTGCTACTCTGTTATAAATCCTTCAAGTACTGTGTGGTGTCAGCATTACTGATCCAAGGATGACACCTGAGCACAGAGATCAGACTGTTTGAGGTCTGGTCGCTACAAAGATGGTATCAGAGCACACGCTGACTATAGGACACGAGCACTAAGCTAAAGACCTAGATCACTATTCACTCTCTTCTCTTCTGACCTCTCATCTTATCTACTCTTTAGGATGGCGGATGCAAGGAACAAGTTCACGCAACCAGATGAAGATACCCCCTTTGGACGTCACCTGAAGGAAGTCACTAGATACCTGAACATAGGAGTACCAAGCTTCACCGGAACCTACAACGCCACCTTACCTAAAGAAGAGTGCTGGATGATTCAAGTTCAAGTTCCAGGAAGGACGTTCATGCCAGTCACTGAGCCCATAGATTTCTCTTTTGATGCACCAACTTGGAGTCTAGGAAAGAGCATGGCAGCTCACATCGCCATGGGACGCATTGGAGAAGTCTACCGCAATGATCTCAAGGATACTATCTACCAGATTTGTGGGCGCCGAGATGAGCACTGGGAGATGATCAGCACCAGAAAGGATAGATCAATTGCAGCTTTTATCCAGGAATTAAACCAGCACATTCGACGTCAGGAGAACCAGATGTGCACCGACATGATAGACCTGAAGAAGGCAAGGACAAGAATCAAGGAACTGGAGGAAGAACTCAAGGCTACACGTGAAGATTATGAAGAAGAAATTGAAGTATTAGTGGATAAGAATGCCGACCTAACAATGAAGATCGGAATATTTATGGGAGGCCCTACACCAGTAGATGAAGACGAAGAACCCAAGGAGATTCGCCCGGAAGACTACATCATCATCGACGACACCGACTCGGACCCAGATGATAGCGATGATGACTATGTTGATGAAGCCGGAGCAGATATCATGGAGTCTGCAACCGAAGAATATTTCTAGTAGACTACCTCATCAGTAGTAGCAGTCCACCATGTAAATACAGTAGTCCGAGCACTTTTGCGATAGTTAGATCGATTGTATGCCCTTGTTTGATTGAATGAAGTGAATTGTTTGCTTTTGCCTCATGTGCATATGGGTAGTGTTTTCTCTTTAGACCCCCTCTATTCTTAAATCTCATCTTTTCTAAACCCTCAGATGCCTCCGAGACGTGACCCCGGATTTACCTTCCCACCGGAGCTCACCCAGTTGATCCAGCAGCAGAACACATTGATGCAGTTGCTAGTCCAGAATCACAATCAGGGGAACAACAACAACAACCCACCACCACCACCTGTTGATCACTTAGCCCATTTTCTTAGGCTGAATCCGCCGGTGTTTTCCAGTAGCACCGAGCCGATAGTAGCAGATGATTGGCTCCGCAAGATAGCTAGAGAGTTGACCACAGCAGGATGCACATATGCGGAGAAGGTGAAGTTTGCCGCACATCAGCTTGAAGGACCCGCAGCATCATGGTGGGAGAATTTCACAGCCACTTTCCCTGTCGACACTGTCACATGGGACCAGTTTCAGCAAGCTTTTCGAACTGCCCATGTTTCAGCAGGAGATATGGCCTTGAAGAAGCGAGAGTTTCGCAACTTGCGCCAAGGAGGACGGACAGTTGGCCAGTATGTGGAGGGCTTTAGTAAATTAGCATGTTATGCCCCAGATGACGTTGCTACGGATGCAGCTAAGCAGGAGAAGTTTCTGGAAGGACTGAATGATGAGTTGAGAATGCAGTTGATGGTAGCAATCTTCAACAACTACCAGGAGTTGGTAGATCGTGCTCTTATGATTGAAGGGAAGCAGCAGCAAATTGAAAATCGCAAGAGGAAGTATGCACAAGGAAAGTACAATTCAGGAGCTCAGCAGAAGCCAAGATTTACCCCTAGATCGGGAGGACATTTTCAGCATACCCATCGAGGATGTAGCTCGCACAATCACAACGGCACCAAGAATGGTAATGGTAATAGAGGAAGCAACAGCCAGAACTGTACCAACCCATCAACCCCAGCCAAGAAAGACCTGAGCCAAGTCACTTGCTTTAAGTGTCAAAAGATCAGACATTATGCCAATGAATGTCCTGAAGGCCAGAATGGCAATGGAAGCTCTGGGAAGAAGCTGAACCCTTTCAACAGGGGACAGGTGAACCACATTAATGTGGAGGAGGTTGAAGAGCAGCCGGATGCAGTAATCGGTAAGTTTTTGGTTAAGTCATTTACTGCACTCATTCTTTTTGATATTGGTGCATCGCATTCATACATATCAAGGGGATTTGTGGATAAGTATAACCTGCCCACTAAGGTTCTTAGAACACCTATGCTAGTAAGCTCACTAGGAGCAGAGTATATGGCCAGTCAAGGATGTTTCCAAGTGCCATTAAGTATAGGAAGGCATATTTTCCCAATGGATTTAATTATTCTGGAATCCCAAGGTTTGGATGTAATCCTTGGTATGGATTGGCTGTCGATGTATGGGGGAAACATCGATTGCGCCAGTAAGACAATTTTGCTTACGACGCCAGAAGGAAGAAGGATCAGGTATGTATCCCGGCATGCACCAAATAGGACACAAGTAAATTTCTTATCAGGAGTTGTGTAGGAGGAAGTACCAGTGGTAAGGGATTTCCCTGACGTATTTCCCGAAGAGCTGCCAGGCATGCCACCGGATAGAGATATTGAGTTCTTAATTGAGCTATTGCCAGGCACAGGGCCAATATCAAAGAGACCATATAGGATGCCTGCAAAGGATTTGGTGGAGATTAAGAAGCAGATTAAGGAGTTACTAGATAAAGGTTACATTCACCCAAGTTCGTCGCCTTGGGGATCGCCAGTACTTCTAGTGGAGAAAAAGGATGGATCGTTAAGGATGGTTGTTGATTATAGTGGGTTGAATTAAGTAACGATCAAGAACAAGTACCCACTACCAATGATCAATGATCTGTTTGATCGATTGCAAGGAGCTAAAGTGTTTTCCAAGTTCGATTTACGATCAGGGTACCATCAATTGAAGATTCGGGAGCAGGATATACCTAAGACAGCTTTTACCACCAGGTATGGGCTGTACGAGTATACCGTTATGTCATTTGGTCTGACTAAAGCACCTGCTTATTTTATGAACATGATGAACAAAGTGTTTATGGAGTTCTTGGATAAGTTCGTCGTGGTGTTCATTGATGATATTCTGGTTTACTCGAAGAATGAAGATGAGCATAAGGAACATTTGCGTTTGGTTCTTGGAAAGCTCGGGGAACATCAACTATATGCCAAGTTTAGCAAATGTGAGTTTTGGTTGAAGGAAGTAGGATTCCTCGAACACGTTATATCCGGAGAAGGAATAGCAGTTGATCCCACTAAAGTTGATACCGTGACCAAGTGGGAGGCACCAACAACAGTTGGAGAGATCCGGAGTTTCCTTGGACTCGCAGGATATTACCGGAGATTTATTGAGAATTTCTCCAAAATTGCAAAACCTATGACGGAGTTGTTAAAGAAGGATACCAAGTTCATATGGACTGATGAGTGTGAGGCTAGTTTCCAGGAGTTGAAGAAACTCTTGGTTACTTCACCAGTATTGATTTTGCCAGACCAGACCAAGGATTATGAGGTGTATTGCAACGCTTCACGACGAGGACTTGGAGCAGTGCTTATGCAGGAAGGGAGAGTTGTTTCATATGCCTCACGACAACTGAAACCCCACGAATTGAATTATGCCCCGCGCCGCCGCCGACCACCGCCGCCGCCGCCGGAGCCTCGCCGGAGTTGTCATGTAGTTTTTTTTAGACGCCGGTTTTTCCCGAAAAACCGTTCGGTTTTTCCGACGGTTTTGTCCATTTTTCTAGTTTCGGTTTTTTTAATAGATCGGTTTTCCGATTTATTAAAATAGCGAGCATTCGTTCGCTCGTTCATTCTAGCGAACGTTCGTCGTTTTTCTTTTCTCGGATTAAATCAACGATTTTTCTGATCGTGATTCCTGATCCGATTTTCGTTTTAGTATAACTTTTCGCTCGTTTATCAAAATCAGGCGATTCAAGCGCCTGGAGTTTTGTCTCGAAACCCTCTATCCGTTTAAACAACTTAAACAAGTTTTTGCCATTGTAAAAATTGTTCTAGATCCAGAATAGTAAACGAAGTCTGTTTCTTTTGCCGTTTGACTTTCATTACTTTGTTTGATTTGATTCCTTTTGCCAACCGGAGTTCTTAAGTTGAACTTTCTGGTTAGATCTCTTATTTGAGTTTTACCTGTGCATTAGATGAATACTTATTGTATGCTTGTTTGTTTGTCTGTGATAGAATATCCGGAGTGCGCCGCCTGTTACTTCGAATCTCTAGGTTTCGCGGATCATCAGCAAGGCAAGTAACACTTTGATCATACCTCCTACTACCCAGTTTTATTGCATTAGATCAATCCTCAAACATTGCATGATTAGGATCTAATTAAATTGTGGGATGGGAAGTAGTTGAGGTAGTACCTATTACCTGTTGTATTATCAAACCTTTGGGAGTTACTTCTACGTTTGCCTACTATGCCATGCCATGCTAGTAGACGTGGATTGGGTGAGTGATATCCATGACAAATGTGAGTTTGTTAGTTAATGGTTTATCTAAGGTGGCAACTTAAATACACATCTGGGTGGATTGAGGTACCTGGGTATTCCAGGATTGCCTGTTTTTCTTGATGGACTGCCACCCAGGCCCAAAGGGATCATGAGATTTTTCATACTAGAAACTTCCGTGTGCAGCCACAAGCTATTATGGGCTCTAGCATAGTTGATTAAGTCGTGCAAACTCTTATAGGGTAGACTAGCAGATGTAGGGGAAAGTAGGTGTAACGGTCTATCCATCGTAAGGTGCTAGCGCTTCTGAAAGACTATGTCTCGGTCATCCGTTTCTCAAACACCGTGTAGTGCGAGAAACCAAACGGAGGCGATCGAGTCTTGTGGGGAAAAGTGCGCAAACCTCTATAGAGTGTATAAACTAATCATGGTTAGTCGTGTCCCCGGTTATGGACATCTTGAGTATCTAGTACTTGGATTATCATGTGAATCTCAACATGTTACTCTAAAATTTAATTTTGATGGGTTTTGTTTAATGATGATGCTTAATTAGGATTGAGAATGCTGTCAACCATTCTCAATGTTTAACAACTACCATGATAGTTAAATAAAATTTATTCCTTTGCAGTAGGGAAAAATCAGCTTTACGCAAAACTGTAACCATAGAGCTTTCCACCAGCCAAATATGCATATAGTATAGCTGTTTCATTCCATTACTCTCTATGTGTTACTTTGCCAGCATATTCCATGTGCTGACCCGTTTCGGGCTGCAACGTAAATGTTGTAGACTTTTCAGACGACAATTAAGGAGTTTTAGGTCGTGGTTCTATACTCAGTGATGCCGTTGGAGTTGATGGACTCACTTATCTTCCAAGCCTTCCGTTGTTATCGTTATTAGATGGCCTTAAGCCATATTTATTGTAATAAGTTCTCTATTGAGACACTCGATGTAATAAGTGTGTGATTGCTACTCTGTTATAAATCCTTCAAGTACTGTGTGGTGTCAGCATTACTGATCCAGGGATGACACCTGAGCACAGAGATCAGACTGTTTGAGGTCTGGTCGCTACAGTGACGCAAAATGGCTCAGGTTATCAAAGCAATGGCAAGGAAAAGTACTAGGTGTTGTCGAGGTTACTGTCCTTTCTTATGGTTGGTATGAGGATGAAGTGCTTATTGTCGATGTTGAGTCCGAGGCGATGATGAATAATGGTGTTGTCGATGTCAAACCTTCCTAAGTAGTGAAACACCTTTGGAAACAGAAACCGCAACTCAAAATCGGCCAAATGCGAAAGGTAGGTGTTTTTATTGTGAAAATTTTGATGGAATAAAATGGTGGTGGTAATGATCTGAGAGGATGGGGGTGTCAATAGCTACAAAACAAGCTAAAACACAAAAAACGGACTTCGGGTGTGGAAGTTATGATGAAAACAAAAAAATTGGCTAAAGCTGATTTTGAACTAGCGGACAGTCTGGTCCTCGGTAGCGGACAGTCCGGTCTTCATCCAAAAACCTTCTAATTCGAGCGGACTGTCCGGTATTGGGGAGAGGACAGTCCGGTCCCAGAGTGATTTTGGTCCTGATGCGAGCGGACAGTCCGCTACGAGGGTGCGGACAGTCCGGTGCGGGCTACGAAAGTACGAACTTGAAACTTTAGGCAGAAATGGATGATTTGAAGCTCAAAATTGGTGGGTTAAACAGAAAAATTGGGTGGATTTCGTGGTGGGGTGATGTGGGGGTTGGGGAAATGGTAGATCCACTTGCCAAACAAGAAATTCGTGGACCAAATCAACAAAATCTCACAAGATCCAACAAAGTGCAAGAAAAAATTTGGAGCTATATTTTGTGGGGATTTTTGAATTGGGACAAAAAGCAACAAAATTAGGCTAGAATATGGAGGGTAGGGACTCCAAGATGTGAATCAACCATGGATCATGATAGCAAGATGTTTTAGGGTGGAACCCTGAGAGAGATCTTATCACACTTGGAGGGGGGAAAGGGATGAACTCACAAGAAAACAAGGGGGAAATCACTCAAACAAAACAAATTACACATCCACTAGAGTAGCACACATGAGATCCACACTAAAACAAGAACAATTCAAGGAAAATAGCACTAGGGTAAAGTTCATCCCACTCCCAAGGAGGTGAGGTCTTGATGATAGTCTTCTCCAAGAGGAGACCTTGAAATCCACAAGGGGGTCTACTCCTTGGAGGTCTTGATCTCAAAGAGGACGGGAAAGATGAGCAAAGCTCTCTCAATGTCTATCCAATACTTTGCTAACCCTAAAAATTAAGAGGAGCACGAAATATATAGTCTAGGGGCGAAAAGGTATGGGCCTCGGTGGTTACATAGGCTTTTTAGCCTAATTCATAGCGAAACTGGGCGGACCAGACAGTCCGGTGGTAAGGACCAAACAGTCCAGTGAGTCCAAATGCATTTTTGGGTGCCACCGGGCTGCCCGCTGTGGGGATAGTACTGTCCGGTAGTGCAATTTCTGTGTGACCGGACTATCCGCTGTGGGGACCGGACTGTCCAGTAGTGCAATTTATGCACGCTTCCTTTTCTTCATCTTGTCACTTCCGATCAACTCTTGGATCTTGGGGTCCTTCTCTTAGGCCTTTGTCACAGCCCTAGCTTAGTCCTCGCATTTCTTGCATTAGCATCCATGCATCATGTTTAGTCCAAAGGAAAATTGAATTGGGGATTGATAAAGCCCAGCACCAAATGAAATGCAACTAGGATCAAAATAAAAATATTTTCAATGAACCCAAAATGCCCTTCAAAAAAGTTCATGATTTTTGAAATGGGTGAAAACCCCTGCCAAAAATGGTCCACATTTTTCTAGGTCATTATGGATTTTGGAATTAAATTATATTGTATTTGAGTTGGAGGAAATAAACCCTATAAATACTTTTATTGCTCCAACAATTCTGAAATTAAATGAGGGTTACTGGAATATTTCAGAGAGTGCCCACAATAATTTTCAGATTTTACAAAAGTTGTTTAGTTTGAAAACTAAATCAAAACAGAGGAATAAAATAGAAAACAACAAATAAAAGAAAAAGGTTTTACCTAGGCCACTTACCTGGTGGCATAGCCCACCCTGCAGCGCCAGTCGTCCCCAACCTCCTGCCAGGAGGACTGGGGCGCCCGCTAGCCGCCCGCTGGCCACGCGCTCAGCCACCTCCTGCCTGCCAGTTGCTTCCCGACTCCCTAGACATTGCCATGCAATCCCCCTCAACATCTCACTCTCCCCCTTGTCCATCCCCTCCTCTATCCCACTCTACCGCGCTCCACCGAGCGAGCTCGTCGTCGCCGTTTGTCGCAGTCGCAACCACAGCCACCCTTGCGCCTCCACGTCATGGCCAAAAGCTCTGTTGTACTGCCCTACGCCTCCTCATCGAGAAAAGGAGACTTCGGGCGCCCTGCAACGATGCCATCATCATCGTCTTCCACCTCGGGAGCTCACCACCGCCATCGTCGATCCGCCGGCTACAGGACCTCCCCGAGCAAACCGAGCCCCTCTTTATGATAACTATGAGCTCCGCCACCATTTCCCCTTAACCATGTATCCTAGTGCTCGCTGTAGCCACCGTTCCCATGACGCCCAAAGCCCGCCGCCGCACGAGCTCGTCGTCGACGAGGCTCCAATGAACAAATGGTCCCGTCCATATGTCTGTTGGCTTTGTGAGAGCATGCAGAACCCGTAGGTGGTACGCGTTGATCCTCCCGTGCTTGGTGTCGTTATTTTCATCAGCGCCCGAACTCCGGCCATCGCCGTGAGCTCGTCCCCGGCGAGTATAGAGCACCACAGCCGCCGCTGCCTACTCCGTTGGATGCGGACGAGCCTGGGCTACCTTCTGACGGTCCCAGAGCATCTGACCGCAGCCCCTAGCGCCACCAAGTTCCGCCTCCACCACGTTTTTGGTCACCGCCGGCCGAACTCCAGTGGCAACCGACGTGGCCCCATCATTAGCGTTAATCCCTACCAGCTAGACACCCCCCAGACACAGGCAGTGGCCCCATGTTAAGTCAGAACTGGGTCAACGCAGGATTAGCAGGGACCAACCACTGTGCCGCCGACCAGTGGGTCCCACTGGTCAGGTTTGACTTGACTAGCCTTTGTTGACTTGCTGACATCATGCTGATGTAGTGCTGATGTCATAAAACGTTTTTGGGTTTAAAATAAGTCTAAATATTTATTTATTTCCAAAAATTTGCTAAAACTTCTAAAAATCATAGAAAATCAACTGTAGCTTAGAATGAAATAATTAATATATGAAAAAATATTAGAAAAATATGAGGAATCTGTTTATGGCATTTTCATGCATGTTTGATGAACCTAAAGTTGCTGTATATGACAATTTGAATAAATGGCATTTGAAATGCCTTACATGGAGTTTGAATTTGAATCTTGGGTTTAAACCAAATTCATTAAAATTGTTGCTAGTACATTAGCTTAAACCACATCATGTTACCATGACATGATCATGCATCATATTGTTGCATTGCATTGATTGTGTTCCCTCTTGTTTGCCAGTGTTTGTTCCCTCTCGGTGGACGTAGTTCCGATCATGACTTTGATGACACCGATGAAGAGTTTTGCTATCTTCAGAAGTGCCAGGCAAGCAAACCAACTTTGAGCATTCCGATACAATCCCACTCTCTCGCGCCTGCTCTCTATTACTGCATTAGGACAACAACGTTTCAACTGTTACATGTTGCGGTAGTTGAACCCATTCCTCTGCATGACCTGTCTTTGCCATAGTAAATAGATGAAACCCACTAGCATGAGTAGGAATTGCTTGAGCCATGTTGTGCCTACTCATTCATGCTTGCTTGTTATGCCTGATATGCTTAGAGTTGTGTTGGGTGTGATTCATCTGGGATGGATTTGAATGGTGGTGAACATGTCCTGCTGTTGAGAGCTAAGTGTGTGAACACAATTTGGTAAAGGTAGCAATGAGAGGCCATGTAGGAGTACATGGTGGGTTGTCTCATTGAAACTGTCCTCGGGAACTGAGTTCTATGTTTGTGATCCAAGACAGTTACTACCACACATTGGGCTCCGGGCACTCCAAGCTCTCTCGACTTATTAATCGCCTTGATCTCTGTCCAAGAGTTGCAACTAGTTTCTGGTGTTTGTAGGTTGTGTTAGTAGTCTACCAAGTGGCACCCGGTACAGGTGGGCTTGGGACAGACTAGGCACAATGGCACGGTGTACCAAGTGGCACCCAGATGGTGGGCTTCGGAACCCTTCTCAAATCGTTTGGGGCCGTGATGGAAACTTCGGACGGACTTCCTTTGCGGGTTCAGCCTCGAATAGGTGATAAACCTGGACTAGAGTCTTGCGTGGTTAGTCAGGTCATGACTGACACCCACGCCAGGCTTCCGCTTGAATGTTGTTGAGATACATGATGTGTACATGGTGGTAAGTGACGAGAGCGTGTGTGAAGAAGTACACCCCTGCAG
The DNA here is from genome assembly GCF_003073215.2 of Triticum urartu. Taxonomy (NCBI): domain Eukaryota; kingdom Viridiplantae; phylum Streptophyta; class Magnoliopsida; order Poales; family Poaceae; genus Triticum; species Triticum urartu. The sequence goes on from NC_053022.1 coordinate 221,573,318, forward strand.
GGTAATATGATCTATTGGAATAGCCGTGTCCGCGAATATGGACTACTTGGAATGCTTACATTGTTCATAGACAAGTTAAATGGATACTCTAAAATGCACAAGATAAGCGTGAGTGCTATGGATGCCCTTCTCGTAGGGAGACGGGAGCGGGTCCATAGTGGTGTATTGATTTGGTGAATGTGGACTCATGTGCGCCACCTCAAAGAAAGTACTCGTAGTTCAGAATAGCCACTGAGTCAAAGTTGGCTTGTTGCAGTTAAACTCCACCACCCCCTTTGTTGATACTAATGCATAAGTAGATAGTTCCGGAGTAAGTATTGCTGAGTACATTTGTACTCACGTTTGATTAATTTATGTTTTGTAGAGGAGACTTCTGTCTTGTTAGTAGTTTAGCTTGGACTTCGATGAGTAGCTTGTTACCTCAGCTACGATCTTGTACCCTTGGGAGGGTCTTGTAGATAGTCAGGTTTCTTAGCTCTTTTCATTTGTAGTTTTCTTTACTCACACATGTTATGCTTCCATTGCTTGTATGCTCTGTATGTTGGGTCATGAGACCCGCTGCTTGTAATGAATGTTATGATGGCTCTTCTAGGCCTTTATCTAAATGAGTTGTTGAGTTATGTTGTGATGCCATGTTGTATCTGCACATATCGTGCATGTTATGCGTACGTGTAACGTGTATTGCTATGTGTGGGGTCTGACGCCTAGTTGTTTATTCTTGGTAGCCTCCCTTATGGGGAAATATCTCCTAGTGCTTCCACTAAGCCATGGTAGTTCGCTACTGCTGCGGAACACTTTGGTTGGCCGGCATGTATCCTTCTTAGTTCATGTATCTGTCCCTTCGGGGAAATGTCACACATTGTTCCTTTAAGTCCTTGTAGCTTGCTACGACTTGGGTTCATACGTTGATGACCGACATGTTCATTGTTGGGTTACGTATGCATGTCCCTGTAAGTTTGTGCCAACTTGGGTTTACGACTAGTCATGTCGGCTCGGGTTATCTATCATATGGATTCTAGCGACACAATCATATACATGAGCCAAAAGGCACAAATGGTCCCGACCAATGTAAGGTTGCAGCCGTGGGAATACCGTGCGTGAGGCCGCAAAGTGGTATGATGTGTTACATGCTAGATCGGTGTGACTTAGGATCGGGGTCCTGACAGCTTTGGTATTAGAGCCTGACTGCCTATAGGATTACCAAGCCAAATTGGTCAAAGTTAAGTCTAGAAATGCTTTAGTTATATAAGGGAATTGATTGTGGAAGGGAACGTAAGGCTCTTTTTACTCCATTACCTTATGTTCTTCTGATCTGAGTCACCTTCTTCTTTCCTAAGGGGATTAAGAACTAGGCTTCTCATCTTTCTATCAGGATCACGTGTTACTAATCCGTAGACTTATAGGATTGATGGATTCAAGTCTCAGTTCAGTTTCTAGTACTTCCATGTGTTAACAGTTGGTCTCGGAACCTTGATATTGTGATGTTGACTGGTTGTACCACCATTTTGCACAATGTCTCAAAATCTTTTTGAGCATATAAAGTGTTATGCTGTCCAAGTTGTCCTAGGTTTCTAAACAATCTGATGCATTTGCAAATCTTTCCTCCTTGTTCCAAATGTCCTTTTAGGCTAGATTAACCACACTAATCATTGAGTTGAGGTACTCCGTTGCCTCGACATAATTGCTGAAGTTATTAGGAAACTAGGATATCATAGATAACTACCCAGTAATCTAGCCATGTTTTGTGTTCCTAGTGTGATCATTCTGGTCACCATTCTCGAGAGCATCTTGTGATGTTATTTAGTATGTAGGTATTCTATTTCTGGGTCCTTGAACGCATGATTCACCCAACTTACCTCGTGTTGATAGTGTTTGCTTTTTCCTTCAGGATATTAGTAACCTTGTGATAGCCCTTGAGGTTCCTGGTATATCATTCTTCCTAATACCATGAACCATCCTTGACGGAAGTTCTCTTAAACCAAAAGATCACAATAAGAGTGCTCTTGATGAGTTCTCGATTCTGTATTATGAATCTACCAGTCCTTCCTCTTCTGCATGGTTTGTCCGGAAGAAATATGTGGAACTTGTTCGATATACTAATCTATGCATCCACAACTCAGAAAATCATATGACAGTCCAAACTGCGTTGCATTCACATGCTCCATTCTGCTTCTCTAATTACTTACTCCTGCATCTGCATGCTACTTGAATGCGGAGGCATCATTGACCGTTCAACGTTTCGGGAACCGCTACCCTCTGCGTCGTTGGCATTCAAGTCGTATCAACATAAATGCATGTCAGGAGACGTTCCCGTCGACGACGAGGTGCCTATGGTGACTTCATATATTTCAAGATGATATGTCGGCTCAGTCTTAAGCTGCTCATAGGGGTAGGGTGTGCGTGTGTGCATTCATAGGGGTGAGTGTATGCACGTGTATATGAGCGCTGGCGTCTGTACTGTGTTAGAAAAACATAAATGCTTGTCAAAAAGAGACTAGTCAGTACTAGTATACTCAATATTGTGCACCGCGACCAAGGCGGAGAGGAAAATGAGAGAACTACGTATTTATTTACGGTGTAGATTCACTCATTTTGGTCCATATGTACTCATTTAGGGTGTAGTCTAGTCACTTGTTGAAATCTCTAGAAAGGCAAATATTGTACTCCTTTCCAATTTATAGGGCTATACTAGAAAGTACTACAATAGTGGGCTCACATAGCTATTTTATCTCATGCAAGAGCATGGCTATATGCGTGCTCCAAGGCTCCACACCACACCCCACCCCTACACAAAGACTGCCACGCGAGCGTTCGCAACTGCCACGTTTGGGTTGCGCTTGGCTCTTCTCGTCTTCGAGAAGACAAACAATGATGTTACTACTACTTCTAGAGTATCAAATCCACTGTTGCATGTCCGTCCACCACGTGTGGGAGGGATAGCTTGTTGTGGTAGTATAAGCAAAAGCATGTCCTCGTCTGCGAGCCACCGCGCGCATGGGCGAGGGAGAAGGCGTGTAGTAGTAAAATCAAGCTTCTCCTCGTTGTACGAGTTGACGCGACACATCATAGCATTGGCCCCACATGCTTGCCTCTAAACTTGGCTAAAAGACCCGCTGTGTATAATATATTTGCTGCAACCTCTAACATTTACCCCACCACAAATTAAAATATATATTCCTGTCTTGACCAGATGAGTGTGCAAACTACAGTCACCAGGATGACAGGTAGGGCCAGAAGATTATTTTAATCAAAAAATGCTTTGAGACGGCCTCATAGCATGGAACCGACCCTAATGATTTTAAGCTTAGAGGCATGGTACATGTTATCCTAGACTACTCTACCCATGAAACTGCCACACGAGCGTCCAGGCTGCGCTTGGCTCTTCGCCTCTTCGGGATGTCGAACAATGATGGAGCACTACTGCAGTGGAGTACTACAGTATGCTTCTGGCCATCTGACACCGAATGAATTACTGCATGTCCACCGCGTGCGGGAGGGAGAGCGTGTAGCGAAAGCTTCTCCTAGTCATGCCAGCCACCACGCTCATGGGCAAGGGAGGGATGCAGCTTCATTGACCTACTGCTCCTGCCTTTGCGTGTATGACAGGTAGGCCCAACAGGTGGGCGTCCCATCTGTCATACAGCCAAAGGCAGGTGCAATTAAGGCACTGGAGGTCAGTCTGCGAGGGAGAGGGCATTGTAATCAAACTTCTGGTTGTTGTACGAGTTGACGCGACACATCAAAGCACTGCACTCGATATATTTCAATAATTTGCGTTTACCGATGCATTAATTGCAACGCATGCATGCATGACGTGACTTTCCTTTTGATACTTGCATGTGTTGATTTAATGCACCTTGAAGTAGTATGAATATTTGATGGTAAAGCTTTGTAATGCCCCAGCCCTAAAGCGAGATGGTTGTGCACGAGGAGGGCGAGATCATGCCGACGGAACAGGACCCGACGATGGAGCTCTCTATGGTCTCGATGGACCTCACCTTGCTCCACTGCCCCTTGTGCCTCCGCCCCTTGAAGCCTGCAGTGTATGAGGTTTGAATACACCTCATCCGTTCGGCTGATCGAGCAAGGTGTAGGTTTCTTGATTGATGTGTTGTTCGATTGATTTTTGCAGTGCAAGGGAGGGCACCTAGCCTGCGTGGGCTGCCGCGTCGAGCGCCCCGGGAACCAGTGGCAGTGCCAGAAGTGCGAGCGTGGCGGTGGCTTCGACATGCTGAACACAGTGGTGGAAGCCGTCCTCTCCTCGGTGAGGGTGGAGTGCCCGCATGAAGGTTGTGGGTTCTACGTCACTTACCACAAGCACACCGATCACCAGAGCGTGTGTCCGCTCGCGCCTCGCAAATGCCTCGTGCCCGTCTGCGGCTATGAAGGCCCGCTGCCGGCACTCTCCCACCACATTAGCACCGTGCATCCCATGCCCGTGCACAGGATCCAGTACGGCAAGGTGCACCAGCTGCAACTGCCATTGTCGGAGCCACGACTCTTGCTATTCATGGAGGAGGACGGTTGCACGTTTTTCTTGGTCGGTGGCGTGCTGGACATCGGCGTGCTAGACATCGGCGTGCCTATCACCGTGTCGGTCGTCTGCATCAGAGCAGGGGCGTCCCCACTTCCGCACTACGTGGCCAAGCTGTGGGCGAATGGCCCACCGGGGGAGCCCAAAGGCAAGACCGACGCCGTCAAGGTGGAAATGGAGGTGACGAGCAGCAAGGATCCCGGTGACGTCGCCATGCAGGAGCTGACCTTCTTCACAGTTCCGCCCAAGCTGTTGGTCGGGGCTGGGTAGTCGAGGATGGTGTCCCTCCACATTCAGATTGACAAGCTCACCTCCTGAATGATTCTACAGTGCCTTCAGTTTATCATAGTAATATGCTAATATAGGGGTTAGTTCGGTCTACTTTAGCTTAAAGCTTAAGAGATGGTGGGTTTTGGTGGCGATACAGCAATTACTTCGACATCAGATCAGCAGTTAAAGTAATTTCCAAGAGTCGAATGGATATTTTGTGTCTGTTGGATATAAAGATCCTTTGGGTAAGAAGTATAACAGCTTATATGCTTGTTTGTTCAGGAAGTGTTGCATACTTGTGCGTTGACACGACACATCAAAGTAGTAGTACTACTGGTAGTACTCCCTCCGATCCTAATTTCTCTGCGCATAAGTTGAGGCGCGGATACCAAGGACGGCATGGTTGTGTCTATACTTGGACAACTCATCCGACTGCGCACTAGGCAGATGAAGCTCATGTCGTGTTGGTGTCGTGTGCGGCCCGCACATTAACCAAAACCTCGTGCCTCTAGCTTAGCCTTCGCGTTTTAAACTTCTCAATCTCAAGGCCAAGGAGCAACATGAAACCTATGATAGAGCCAATCAGATGGTTGAGAACACTACAATTCGTAGCTACAGATGCGTGTGTGAGAGAGGACAAGTGCATGCGTGCACCTCTTCTCTTCCTGTATAACGTATTAAACTCAGAGTACAAGTGTATTTGGGTGGCATCGACCTAGGGAGCTAGAGATTGTTCATGCGAGAAGTCCTGAGATATAGGTGTAATGCGTCTGAAAAAAGACTAGTCTATAGCTCACCACAAGGCTATTCCTATCGAACGCCCCAATAATCGTAAGATATGTATCCGACGGTGCCAGTTATTGCACGTACACAACAGTAGAAAAAGAAGTACCATGGCATATGCTACACCACGGCCAAGAACACGAGCCCACGTTACGCCATTCGGGAATAGTGCCGCACTTCGAATCTAGAACCTTCAATAAATTTTGAGCTTGCGTCTCGTCATATTCCAAATTACTACTACCAGGCAATATTAAATTGCAAACCTGTTCACACCGATCACAACCTAAACGGTTTCCCACTTAGGAGTGTACTAGTACTCGGTTATAAATACTACTATGCCAAGATGACTGCACATTCCTCCCCAACTCCTCATCCACACAAACAAACAAGTCATTCAGCATCCTTCCCTTGCGTCTGCCATGGCCTGCGTGAGTTCTCGGTCGAGAGATTACCACTAAGGAGAGGCGGGCATGGAAGCGGAAGCACGAGATATGTCCCACATCGCCGCGAAAGTAGCCGACATGTCCCGCCACGCGGAAGTAGCAGCAGAGAGGTCCCGCCGCGCCACCGAAGCAGAACGGAGGTCCCACCGTGCTGTCGATGCAGCAGACTGGTCCGGCCGTGCCGCGGAAGCAACAGAGATGTCCCATCGTGCCGTGAATGCAGCAGAGATGTCTTGCCGCGCCACGGCGGCCTGGGAAAATGTCTCGCGGGCAGGCGACGACTCTTACAGGTGCATGCATGTGATCGTCCATAGCTAGATGGATCAGATCTCCGGCTGGGCGAGGTTGCAGGACGACATGAAAGACTCATTTTAACAGGCTACCGGCGACATCCGGCAACTAAGGGAGGGCAATGAGAGGCTCCGGGCCGACCGTGACCTGCTGAGGGCGAAGATTGTCCGAAGTGCAGAGCAACAGGAGGAGACCGGTGCCTTGTTGAAGAGGACCGACGTCATCGTCAAGAAACTTATGGACGAGAATGGCATGCTCCACATCAAGCGCCAAAGGCTGGTGGAGGAATCCATGGATGCTCTCAAGCAGGGTCCTGAGGACACGACAGAGCTCATCGCCGCTGGCCGCGGAGACTACTTCCCGTGGCCTGCAGCAACGCATCAAGAAAGTAGAGATCAGCGAGCCAGATCATTGTCTTCCTTCTTTTGCCCTTGTGTATTTCGGGCGTAGCCGCATGTGGCTTTTTTAATTATCTTCCTAATTACGTCAGACAATTATTATCCACTGTCGTCGTCCTTATATATTCATCAGTCTTGCGATAAGTCGCAGCATATGCTATATAGGTCCGTTGGATCTTACATCAAGATCCATGCAAACATTTCTTTTCAGATTTTCTTTTTTCTCTCTTAAATCTCAGTCGAGTGAGACATAGCCACGCCATTAAACAGAGGCTCGGGCGCCATTAATGGAGACCTTGGGAGAGAGGTGGGTGGCAGATCGAGGTCAAAGGGCTCTCCTCCCGATAAGCACACGCAGGGGTCTGATCGCACGCCTCCCATACTCAAATAGCTACCCTGCATGGTGCCTACTAGCTAATAAAAAAAGGGATGTGTGGCGGCACATAAATGGTAAGTAGAACACCCACGGTTTCAATAATACTTGTGTTTCCGATTGTAACGTGACAACACTTGTTCCAAAATGACTTTGTTGATTGTTAATGTGTGCGCCTACGCAAATCGGACAGCAAAATTACCACAACATGTTGGTGCCATGTCATGACACCAAGCCAAGTTTCATGTTTTTCATGCGTGTTTTGGATTTACAGGAACTAAAAACCAAGTTTCTCAATGTTTCTGGCCGAGCCACGACGCCCAGATGTTCGAATTTCATTCCCATTTATTGCATGGGACCTAGAAATTTACCCGAGGACACACATGTGATTTTTCAACCAACTTTGGTGCACTGGAGCATGTGCTTGTATTTCAAATTTGAATTATGCACACAAAGGTGACACGTTCCCTCTCAGAACCATGGGCCTTCTTGAGATAAGCTCCGGTTTGCAAGAAGCTTATACCAAAACTTGTTCCTATTCGCCCGATTTTTTTTACAATAGCATGGTAGTACCATGACATGACACCATGCCAAGTTTCATGATTTTTAGGCATGTTTTGGATTTACAAGAATTTTAAAACCAAGTTTCTCAATGTTCTCGGCCGAGCCACGATGCCTAGATGTTTGAATTTCATTGCCATTTCTTGCATGGGACCAAGAAATTCACCCGAGGACACATGTCGGTGTACAAAAGTAGGGGCCTTCTGTACCCCTTTACTTATGCATGGGCAGTTGTAGCCACACCTGCGACCACGCTTGGCGGGGCAGAGGAAGCGAAGATACAAGACCACCCGAGCAGCACTGAAGCCAGAGGCGCGAAGAGCAAAGGGACAAGATGGGTTTCCCCCGGCAAGAGCCTTGCCGGGGACGACCTACGCTACCCCGGCAAGAGCCTTCCCGGGGCAACTTTCCCATAACCATCGAGACCGCCACCGTTGACCCTGAGAATTATGACGCCATCGACAACATCAAGACCAAGGCTCGGGAGTGCCTGCATGGTGGCATGCAGATCTTTGTGATGAACAGAGGCCTACAAGACTGGGTAAGAACCACAAGACAAAGGCCCCCGGCAAGATCCTTGCCAAGGACGACCACAGAAACCCGGCCCCGGCAAGACCATTGCTGGGGCCCTGGCAAGACCCTTGCCGGGGATATCTACAAGGCCACAACCAGGCCCGCACTTACCAAGGTTTCACTGCTCCATGGTCGTTTCGACGCAGCAGGCAGCCTACCAACTAGGAACACACCTGCGTGGCAGCATGAAGCTTCCAGGACAACCAGGCAAGCACTTGCGTGGTGGCATGCAGATCTTCGAGAAGACCCTGCCACCGCACCAGCACAGCAGCTAGCCAGCATGAAGCTTCCAGGCCAACCAGGCAAGCACTTGCGTGGTGGCATGCAGATCTTCGAGAAGACCCTGCCACCGCACCAGCGCAGTAGCTAGCCAGCGTGGCGCTGCATGCCTCGTCAGCTTGGGCGCGTGTCGAAGCGAGGTGAGGCGGTGACAGACGAGACGAGCTTCCTTGTCGTCCCCGATAAAGCAAGAGGGCACGTCGGCAGTGCATTAAATGCATTTGTCCTACGGTTCCTGGAGGTAGACTTGTACACTGTAGATACTTTCCACCTCCTGTGTGCCACTGTGGCGAACCCCTTTGACATATAAAAGGAGGCCCGAGGCATACTGAGGAAGGATTCAGACTTTTTGGTCTACGATGCACCGCAGCTAGTTCAAGAACTCAAGAACACCAAATATACACCAAAGCAGGATTAGGGCATTACGCATCGCTTGCGGCCCGAACCTGGATAAAATTCCGCCGCGTTGATCTTCTAAACCCGCTCTTTCCACAGCCCCGCGCCCCGTCAACCATAGTAGGGATTCCCTATGATCCCATAGGTGTCGTTCTTGAACCCCGACATCTTTGGCGCGCCAGGTTGGGGCGCAAGCTGTGAAAATCCGATTTAGAAGTTAGCGCATCGACTTCATCATCACCATGGCCCCCAAGAAGAAGGGGATCACAGCGGTCGGGTCGTCCGGAGCCGGCCCGTCCGCACCAGCATGAGCAGGCGAGGGAGTGGCCACGGATGGCGCCGGAGGCGCGGCCCGCGAGCATCCACTACACTCTGGCAATCGGAGCCAGGCGAGCGGCGTTGTTCGGGTCCAAGACGACTATCCACACGCCGCTAGGCCCGGGGGCGGGGATGTGTTGCCCACGGGTGGCGCAGCGACCTCCCTGACGCCCCAGCCGGCGTCCGTGCTGCGACCTTCCCAGGCCGCGCGTGATGAACAATAGCGTGATGCCGGCGCCCCGGGCGCCGCCGTGGGAAGAGCCCTTTGCGTCACTCTCAGGACACACCAGGCCGGCGTGCGCGCCCGGACGCTGACGGAGGTGGCGTGCGACCACAAGACCGTGATAGAGCTGCCAGTATATGCAAGCCGCCGGGGCTTGCGATGATAAGGTGCTCACCAACTACTTTCCGTTGGCGCTTAAACCCAACGTCATGTCATGGTTGATGCACCTGCCAGTGGATTCTATCTCTTCTTAGTAGGATCTATGCCACGAGTTTGTTGGCACCTTTATCGGAGGCCGCCAAGCTCCTGGCCAGGCAAGTGATCTGCATGTCATCCCCCAGAAGGACGGCAAGACCCTGCGCAAATACATAGAAAGGTTCAGCTGTGTATAGTACAACATCCCGGATGTTCACCCCGCCGCTGTCATCAGTGCATTCTATCAGAATGTACGCAACCGCAAGATGCGTGAAGAGCTGGCGATGAACAAGGTTAAGGAAGTAGCCAAACTTTATGTTCTGACTGATAAATGTGCTCGGTCTAAGGAAGGAAGGAAGTACCCCGGCGAGGATGCTAGCGCAGAAACCGACTCCACGGATGAAGACGTTGTCGCCCCAACGAAGAAGGGTCGACACCGCAACAAGAAGCATAAGGGCAAGACTGTGCTTGCCGTTGAGAGATCCGGCGACCCCGGCGCCGCCAAGAAGGCCAAGTCAGCCGACCCCAGCAAGGAAGTTGCCGGGTGCGCCACCTACCGGGCCTTGGCGGATGCCGACAAGCTAGGAGGCTCCAACAAGTAGTATTTCAAGATCCATCACACCAAGGGCCATGACCTCCAGAACTGCCAACATGTTGAGCTGCTTGTAGAAAAGCGGAAAGTTGAATATGAAAGGCGGGACAAGGAGAAGGGTCAGGATGGTGCTGAGGGGTCCGGCAAGAAGCGTGGTGGCCAAGGAGGTCGCCGCGGCAAGGATAACCAACAAGAGAGGCCCGCTCGGGGCCATGATAAGAAGGAGGAAGATGATGATCATGATGGGGGCGACGAGTCCGGCGAGCACGAGTTCCAGAAAGCTACGGAGGCCATGTGCATCGATGGTGGCACCTCGCTGCACACCTCTCACCGCCAACTGAAGCAGTCGGCGCGTGAGATTATCGCGACAGAACCATCGATCAATGCCCGGAAGCCAGTGAAGTGGTCCAGCACCCCTATCATTTTTGACGTCGAGGACCACCCTGATCGCACAGTTGTGGTCGGGTGTTTGTCGTTGTTGGTTTCACCAACAATACGCAACCTCAAGGTAACAAAAGTGCTAGTTGATGGTGGGGCGGGACTGAACTTGATCTCGCGTCCGTGATCAAGAGGCTGCAAATCCCCGATGGTGACCTCGAGGAGACGGGCATGTTTCAAGGGGTCAACCCGGGGAGGATTCAGCCGAAAGATAAAATCACGTTGCCCGTTACATTCGGGGGCGAGCTGAACTATAGGACGAAGAAGGTTGTCTTTGGTGTCGCCAAGATCCCCTTGCCCTACAACGGGATCCTTGGCCGCCCAGCACTAGCCAAGTTCATGGCAGCGTCACATTATGCCTACAACACGTTGAAGATGCCCGGGCCGCTAACCACCATCACCATCCCCTCCGACAAGAAAGACGCACTCATCTGTGCCGACCAACTCTACCAGGAGGCAGTTGCAGCAACTGCTACCAAGGCACTTGCTCCTGTCGCTGAAACCCCGGGAGGGAAGAAGACCAGCAAGACCTCTTCTAGCAATACCTCCTGCACCCACTCCGGCAAGCGTGCCTCTTCGGAGTGCAGCGCACCCATCGAGGACGTGCCAGAGAGCTCCACTGGCAAGAGCAAGAAATCTAAGGCAACACCACCAGAGACCAAGAGGGTGCCCGTCAAGGGGGACAACACGGGCGGGGCTTTTCCGTAAGCTCCAGCCTGATAGCAAATAGGAAAGTGCGCTCATCGCCTTCATGCGGGCGAATGTCAACGTGTTTGCATGGCAAGCATCCGACATCCCCGGTGTTCCCAGGGAGGTGATTGAGCACCATCTTGCTGTCTATCATCATGCGCGCCCCGTCAATCAGAAAGTCGGGAAGCAAGCTTTGGAGCGACAAGAGTTCACCATCGAGGAGATCGGGAAGTTGGAGGTGGCAGGCCTGGCTAGAGGAGTACTCCACCCCACGTGGTTGGCCAATCCAGTGGTGGTGCGTAATGCGAATGGGAAATGGAGGTTGTGTATTGACTACATGGATATCAATAAAGCCTATCCAAAGGATCCTTTCCCTCTGCCACACATCGACCAGATTGTAGACTCCACTGCTGGATGTGACCTACTGTAGTTCCTCGACGCCTATTTAGGATACCACCAGATTTTCATGATGAAGGAAGACGAAGAAAAGACCGCGTTAATCACCCCATGTGGTACGTACTGTTTTGTATGAATGCCTTTTGGATTGAAGGGCGCTGGTTCAACATTTGCCCGAGCAGTCCAAATTGGTTTTGAGCCCCAGCTGCATAGAAACATGGAAGCTTATATGGATGATATAGTGGTCAAAACCAAGGACAGGGATACGCTCGTGCAAGACCTGGAAGAAACATTTGCAAATCTGCGCAAGATCAACCTCAAGCTCAACACAGAGAAGTGCGTCTTCGGTGTCCCATCCGGCAAGCTTCTTGGATTCTTTGTGTCTCAACGCGTAAACGAAGCAAATCCCGACAAGATTAGATCAATTGAGCAGATTGAGGCGCCAAGACGGGTCAAAGACGTCCATAGGCTCGCCGGCTGCGTTGCCGCCCTAAGTAGGTTCATCTCCAAGTCTGCTGAGCACGCCCTCCCTTTTTCAAAGTTTTGAAAAGGCGGGTCCAGTGAAAGGGACTCCGGAGGTAGAGGCGATGCTACAGGACTTGAAGAGGTACCTCTCCTCCACGCCAATACTAGTCGTGCCTAAACCACAAGAGTCGTTGCTGCTATACTTAGCAGCAACAAATCAAGTGGTCACTACCGCGCTGGTGGCATAGAAGGAAATTGAGGAAGAAGCGGCAGCAGCCGCGGAACCTTCGGACGATGGGCCGGGGATCTCCCCGGCAGGGCCTGGCGCCGGCAAGGTGGAACCCCCGGCAAGGCTTGGTCCTGGCAGGACAGAGTCTGCGCAGATGGGCAAAGTTGAACAGAAGAAGAAGGTGGTGCAGCACCCAGTTTATTTTGTCAGTTCCCTCTTGCAGGGGGCTAGATCAAGATATTATGGTATGCAGAAGCTGCTTTTCGGCCTCCTTATGGCCTCGAGAAAGCTGCGTCACTATTTCCAAGCACACGAGATCACTGTCGTCACCCGCCTCCCTTTGCAACGAATCTTGCACAACCCGGATGCAACTGGGAGGATTGTGGAATGGGCTTTGGAACTGTCGAGCTTTGGCCTCAAGTTTGAGAGTACTTCGACAATCAAGAGCCGAGCTTTGGCGGAGTTCATAGCAGAATGGACATCAACGCCTGATGAAGAGATTCAAGAGACTGCCATTCCCGGCAAGGAGACGAGCCATGATTGGATCATGTACTTCGATGGAGCTTTCTCGCTGCAAGGTGCTGGTGCTGGCGTATAACTCATCGCACCCAACGGAGAATGCCTCAAGTAAGTAGTACAGATGTACTTTCCCCGGGAAAAATCAATGAACAACACGATGGAGTACGAGGGATTGCTTGCCAGTCTCAGGATCGCGCCAGACCTCGGAATCAGGAAGCTCATCATCAGAGGTGATTCACAGCTCATCGTCAAGCAAGTCAACAAGGATTACCAGAGCCCGCTGATGGAGGCCTATGTGGATGAGGTGAGGAAGTTGGAGGAGCATTTTGACGGTCTACAAGCAGAGCATGTTCCCCGAGAAGAAAACACCATTGCCGACGACCTGTCAAAGCGCGATGCGATGAAGTTGCCTATGGAACCAGGTACCTTTGTGCTTCAATTAATCCAGCCATCCGTTGAGCCATCAGCAGGACAGAACAAATGAAGGAAGGCGGGCCCCGGCAAGTACTTTCCGACTGAGCTCCCAGGGGCTGCCGGCAAGGACATTGCCGGGTGCCCCAGACTCGCTGGGGAGCGGTGACCTCCGGCAGGGCCTCAAGCCCTGGCTGTAGAGGCAGCTGCCCCTGCGGCCATAGACGAGCCTTTAGTCCTTGCCGTCGAGCCCCAGGCTCCGGCATGGGCGCAGCGCACCGTCCATTTCCTCCAAACAGGGGAACTCCCCGAGGAATAGGAAGAAGTAGAGAAAGTAGCCTATCGGTCCAGCATGTACCAGTTTGTGGATGATGCCCTATATAGGAGGAGGCCGAACGGCATGAAACTAAAGTGCATTCCTTGGGAGGACGGACTGGAGCTATTGGCAGAGATACATGGAGGCATGTGTGGCTCCCACATAGGGTCGAGAGCCCATGTCGGCAAAGCATTCCGGCAAGATTTCTTCTGGCCCACCGCTCTCCAGGATGTGACTACACTAGTAACCAAGTGTGAAGCATGCCAGTTCCATTCAAAGAAGCTCCATCAGCCATCCCAAGCCCTTTAAACAATCCATCTTTCCTGGACATTTTCGGTCTGGAGGCTTGACATACTAGGCCCCTTCCCCCATGCTGTCGGGGGCTTTGAGTACTTGTACGTTGCAATCGACAAGTTCACAAAGTGGCCGGAAGTGGAACCGGTGAGGAAGGTGACAGCACAGTCAGCCATCAAATTCTTCAAGGGACTAGTCTACTGTTTTGGTGTGCTGAACAGAGTCAGTACCGACAACGGCACGCAGTTCATGAGCCGCACCTTCATGCAGTACATTCAAGACCTCGGCGGCAAGGTCTGTTTTGCTTCTGTTGCTCATCCCAGAAGTAACGGCCAGGCTGAGAGGGCAAATGCAGAAGTGTTGCGAGGCCTCAAGACCAGAACTTTTCACAAGCTACGTAAGTGTGGAAGGCACTGGATTGATGAGTTGCCAACGGTTCTTTGGTCAATCAGGACGACACCAAATCAAGCCACTGGCTAGACGCCCTTTTCCCTGGTATACTGGCAGAAGCGGTTCTCCCCCCGGAACTCAAATACGGGTCACCTTGAGTGCTCGCTTATGATGAGCTTGAGCAAGAGCAGTTGCGCCAAGATGATGCAACACTCCTTGAGGAAGATCGTCTGCAGGCTGCTGTGCGAGCCGCTCGCTACCAGCAAGCCTTGCGCCGCTACCATAGCCATAAGGTTCATGCCTGAAGCCTTGAGGAAGCTGACCTTGTTCTTCAGAGAATTCAATCCGCCAAGAATTCAAACAAGTTGACACCGAAGTGGGAAGGCCCTTATCGAGTAATATGAGTCACCAGGCCCGGTGCAGTCCGCCTAGAGACCGAAGATGGCATTCCGGTGAGCAATTCCTGGAATATCGAACATCTTCGCAAGTTTTACCCCTAAGGTGCAGTTGCCGGGAGCCCTGGCAACCCCCATTTTGTACTAGCCCTACCGGCAAGGCATGTAACCCTATGTATAGAGCCAGGCACAGACCCTGTGCGCAGTCAGGGAAAGGAATCCCTTAGCATGTATAGTTTCGTGTTGATTTCCATGTTTATGTATATACGTATATGCATGCTTGTCCAGGGTATTGTACTGCTTTTTGATTCCATCAAATATCTGTGGACCGCCAAGGTTCCATGCTCTTGCCCTCTCTTCTTTCCAGCCACGGCAAGGACGCGCAATCCCACCAAGGACCCGGCTCCGACGAGAAGCTGAGAAGACCGCCCGGCAAACCAAACAGATAAAGTTTACCTCTTGCCCATTCGTATTCGTAACCTGTGACTTGTGCATTAGAAAAGCTCGCCACTCTCCTTTCAAAAAACTCGGGTGCTCCCATTCCCAACACCGAACGCCGCTTCGGTCGGAGTGGTTGTAGTGGCCCTTGCCAAAGGGAGGTGGATGAGGGAAGGGACCCTTTGTCTGTAACCTGACATATGTGATTCTCCAGCAGGCGCAGAGGGTATCGGCAGGACAGCTTACCGGGAGGACTCGCTTATTTACATTAAGGAGGCGTTTCGCCTCTGCATGAACGTACGAGTGCGCGGGTTCCCGGCAAGGTTAGTCTTTTTCATTAACATGCTGATACAAGTACGAAGGTTACAGGACACAAGCATGGGCTCGAGCGATTACATTATCTAGAAATTGAGATTTTGCAAGTGCCTACAATTTAAAAGAAAGATAAGTGCCCCGTGATCTCCGTTCTTGCCCTTTTCCTCCCAGGTGCGTGTAACACCCTCGATGCGGCTATAGCTCCCACGTGTCGAGGCACGACTTAGAGACATAACCGCATTGAAAGCAATGTCGTAAGTTAGGCAATCTTCACAACATCCCATGTAATATAAATAATAAAGGGGAGATACATAGTTGGCTTACACTCGCCACGTCAATCAAAGTGCATAAATAACATTACAACATTCAAACACTCATGGCCCGACTACGGCGCCAAAATAAAAGATAACCCAACATGCGACACGGTCCCGATCACCCCAACTAGGCACCACTACTGATCATCAGGGAAAGACACGTAGTATCATTGAGAGTCCTCGTCGAACTCCCACTTGAGCTCAAGCACGCCATCTGGAGCAGAATCATCAGGCCCTGCATCTGGTTTGGAAGTAATCTGTGAGCCACAGGGACTCAGCAATCTCGCACCCTCGCGATCAAGACTATTTAAGCTTATAGGTAAGGCAAGGAAAATATGTGGAGCTGTAGCAAGCGACTAGCATATATGGTGGCTACCCTGTTCGCAAAAGAGAGCGAGAAGAGGAGGCAAAGTGCGAGCGAGAAACTAGAGGGCATCCTACAGCAAGCATTACTCCAACACCGTGTTCACTTCCCGGACTCCGCCGAGAAGAGACCATCACGGTAACTCACACTGTTGATTTATTTTAATCAAATTAAGGTTCAAGTTATCTACAACCGGACATTAACAAATTCCCATCTGCCCATAACCGCGGGCACGGCTTTCCAAAGTTCAAATCCCTGCAGGTGAGTCCCAACTTAGCCCATGACAAGCTCTCACTGTCAACGAAGGAATAGACCTTCTCCCGAGACATTCCGATCAGACTCGGCACCTCGGTTCTTCAAGACACTTCGACAGGTTAAAACCAATCCAGCAACACCGCCTGAATGTGTTGACAAATCCCGATAGGAGCTGCACATATCTCGTTCTCAGGGCACACTCAGATTGTCTAAACTTCCGGTAGGCCAGCCCAGAGTTGCCCCTGGTAGCCACCAGCGGCTGACGAGTTGGACCAACACTCAGAGGAGCACTGGCCCGGGGAGGGTTTAAATAAGATGACCCTCGGGCTCCGGAAACCCAAGGGAAAAAGAGGCTAGGTGGTAAATGGTAAAACCAAGGTTGGGCATTGCTGGAAAAGCTTTAATCAAGGTGAACTATCAAGGGGTTCCCATTATAATCCAACCACGTAAGGAATGCAAAATCCGGGAACATAACACCGATATGGCGGAAACTAGGGCGGCAAGAGTGGAATAAAACACTAGGCGAGAGGCCGAGCCTTCCACCCTTTACCAAGGATATAGATGCATTAAGATAACAAGGCAATATAATGATATCCCAACAAGTAAAATAATGTTCCAACAAGGAACGGTCTCCAATCTTCACCTGCAACTAGCAACGCTATAAGAGGGGCTGAGCAAAGCGGTAACATAGCCAATCAAAGGTTTTCTAGGACATGGTGGGTTAGAGGTTTGACATGGCAATTTGGGAGGCTTGAAAGCAAGTGGTAGGCATCGTATCATAGGCATAGCAAAAGAGCGAGCATCTAGCAAAGCAAAGATAGTAGTGATTTCGAGGGTATGATCATCTTGCCTGCAAAGTTGTCAGAGTTGACTGGATCCTCGAAAGCAAACTCAACGGGCTCCTCGTTAGCGAACTCGTCTCCCGGCTCTACCCAAACAAGACAAACAAGCAAACGGAACACAATCAATCACGTGCAATGCTCAAACAATATGATGCAAGGATGGTACGCTATGCGGGATGCGATGCGGGATGCATATGCAAGATTTGACAAGGAATGAATGAACATGGCCTCAACCTGGGAATCCAATTATGCCACTGGAAAGATGAGATGAAATCGCTTGAAAACGATATAAAGAACACCGGAATCGGAGTTACGGTTTGGAAATGGCAAGCGATTCAAATATGACCACGTTCTGCGATTTACAGCAAGTAGCCATCTAAATGCAACAAGATGAACATGCTACAACACCCAAACATGGCATCAAAATACATGGCAGGAATCCATTCAAGATGCTTAACAAAAGACTAGCACTGAGCTACGGACAATTCATCCATTAACAGATTCAAACAAGCATGGCAAAAATGCATTTGGTAAACAGATTTCAGACTTAGTGAAATTAACACTTGTCTTGAATTTCAGATCAGATAGCACTCTTCGGAGCATGAAAACTATATGCTACTGGACCTGAAAATGGCAAAGTAAAGCATGGCATGGAGCTACTCAAAGAGCTTAACAAAAGTCCCTTAGTGACCTTGAGCCAAAAGGGATCAGAAAATACATTTGCAAGCATGTGAACATGGAAAAAACATAATCAGATCACAGACTTAGTGAAAACTGGAGCATGCTGAAACAGATATCAAATAGGCATGTTTACGAGCTCGATGCATTTGCTATAGAGCAAGTCATGACAATCTAAGCATACACCCATCAACAATGCACAAAATACAAGCTAGACATGGCAAGAACAATAGCATAGCATGCACGGATCAACTACAACATCCTCGGCAAAATTGCTAACAAGTAGACAATCTGCCCAGATTCACGAAATGACAAAAGTAGAGCTCGATTGACTCAAACTATGGTGCCCCATAATTGCAAACAAAGACATGGATGGATAGAGAACTACAAGATTAACAAAACATCCTTACTGATCATCCTCAAAAGAGGCACGGATCACTAGGAAACAACATGAAGATATGGCCATAAGAGATAAAGAGGTCAAGGACTTAGTGGAAATGCTAAGTCCCTGAAATCAGCATTAACGATTGCACCACTTTGCAAGCTTGTACTAGTCACCACACACATCACAAAAATACATGGGTTGCACCTCTGGAAAGATGGCAAGGCATATAACAAAACTCATGTAGAGCACCTGGGCATATCATGCACACATAAATCATGGCAAAAATGACAAATATCTAATTGGAGCAGCAGATCTGACAAATATCTCATATAGCATTCTTCTAACAGCATTTCGGGCACCAAGATGAACTCAAATGAAAATTATGCAATGAGATGACATGATGTGCCCTCTGAGATGAACATTTTGATATGCTATATGCCCAAAACGGAGCTACGGATGAGGAGATATGACATGATGAACATAGGCAAAAAAATTAGGGTTAGGGACGGAAAAAGGGGTCAACCCGATCCGATCCAGATCCAGATCCAGGCGACTACTGTAGCATCTCGCAAAGCCCGAGGTTCGTCGGCCGGAGATGAGGGTCGCCGGAGATGGAGGTCGCCGGACTTGGCGCGTTGGTGGTCAAGGGCGGCAGGGCGACGAGGTGCGGCTCCGGCGCGGGGCGACCGGCCCGTGGTGATGCGGGCGCGGGGCGGCTGGACTGCGAAGGCGGCTGGCCGGCGAGGTTTGCGGCGGCACGGCGGCGTCCGGTGGCGGTGGGCGGCAACCGGGCGAGAGGAGGCGGGCGGCGCTGGCGACGGCGCGCGGGAGCCGGGCCGGGAGGGCCTCCCGCGGGCTCGCCGGGCCGGCAGTGGAGGAAGGCGGCGGCGACACGTGGCAGGCGCAGATTGGCGCGGAGGTGGGCCGCGGATGTGTCCAGCCGGACGGACAATGTCCGGCGCGGCGGAGACGAATGTTTAGGGTTTCGAGGAGGGGATCCGAGATTTGGAATGGGGGAGGTATATATAGGCATAGAGGGAGCTAGGAGAGTCCAAATGAGGTGCGGTTTTTGGCCACGCGATCGTGATCGAACGCTCTAGATGATGGAGAGGCTTTTGGTGGGTTTTGGGCCAACTTGGAGGGGTTTTGGGCTGCAACACACACGAGGCCTTTTTGGTCCCTCGGTTAACCGTTGGAGCACCAAACGAAGTCCAAATGGTACGAAACTTAACAGGCGGTCTACCGGTAGTAAACCAAGGCCGCTTGGCAAGTCTCGGTCCAATCCGGAAATGTTTAGTCCCCACACACGAAAGAAAGGTAGAAATGACCACCGGAGGAGAACGAAGCGCCGGAATGCAAAACGGACAACGGGGAAAATGCTCGAATGCATGAGATGAACACGTATGCAAATGCAATGCACATGATGACATGATATGAGATGCATGACAACGGCAACAACACACGAAGGCAAAAACCCGAACCCGAGAAAATAAAATAACTTAAGGCCGAAAACAGTAAGGGTTGGAGTACATATTGGGAAAAACATATCCGGGATGTTACAGCTAGCTCTCTCCCTTCTATATGATCTGGCCTAGAGCTAATGGGTTCCAACCCTTTGCATGGGTGCCCTGGGGGGTTTATATAGGCCTACCCCCCAGGGGTACAATGGTAATCTGGTGGGACGCGGGCCTAGCCGTCAGCGCCTCTGGCCTCCGTCTTCCCCGCCGACCGCTGGGGCCCGCCGACTGGCCTGGTACGGAGCCGACACGCCGCGTCCGCCGCGGGCGGGTCTTGCCGGCTGCTGATTACTGTAGTCGTGCTTCTGATGACGCGGGCTTGATCATGGGGTCGTGGCAACAGCCCCGCCGCCTGGCGGGCGATCACTATTGCCACTCTCCATCACATCTTGATTAATGGTGCATGGGCCCCGGGGGAGGGCTCGGCCGACTCCCCCGGGCCGACTCCCGACGGGTCCGACTGGTGGTCCTCTTGCCGTCTCCTGGGGTCTCACCGACTGGTGGGACCCGCTGCCTCTGAGCCGTACAAACAAGCCGTCGTGGGTGCAGGATTCGGTCCTGCGGTGCTGATGTCAAGGCCGGCATGGCAACAGTGCCACGCCGCACGGAGATCTTCCGGGGTACGGCATGTTGTGGCCATGCCCGCCCTTGGTAAGGGGCGGGAGTGGGCCTCACTGTAGCCACTCTCCTGCCCCGTCCCCCTTGATGAGGTCACGGGGTTTGTTGGAGTCGCAGGCCGACTCCCCAAAGCCGGCTTCTCTGGAAGTCGCCAGTCAGGAGTCGGCTTACCCTGCGGTCGTCCCTGGGACTCGGCCGCGAGTGGTCAGTCGGGCGTCTTGCCTTTGACTTCTTGAAGGCGGCTCTTCGTCCTGGGGCCTTGAGGGGCGCAGCCTGCCCCGATGTCTTGAAAGGTTCTGGGGCTCGGGTTGGCCTACCCATGGCCCATTACTCCGACAAGTCTTGTGCAGGAAAACTAAATATCCTGCTGATTTTCTTGTTCTTGGTTCCCCACAAGATAGCTTTTGTCCCAATATATTTGGTATACCCTTCTTGAACACTTTTAATGCTAAGATAGATTGCAAAAAGGATGTTGTTACTCTTGGTTTAGGTGATATGTCTCATGAATTTAATTTCTCTAAATTTCATAGACAACATTGTGAAGAGGAATTGCCTAATAAAGATGAAATTATTGGTCTTGCTTCTATTGCCGTACCTCCTAGTGATCCTTTAGAACAATATTTGCTAGACCATGAAAATGATATGTTTATGACTGAAAGAAGGGAAATAGATGAAGTAGTCTTTAAACAGGAACCCATCCTGAAACACAATTTGCCTGTTGAAATCCTAGGGGATCCTCCTCCACCCAAGGGTGATCCTGTGTTTGAGCTTAAACCATTACCTGATACTCTTAAATATGCTTATCTTGATGAGAAAAAGATATATCTTGTTATTATTAGTGCTAACCTTTCAGAGCATGAAGAAGAGAGATTATTGAAAACTCTGAAGAAGCATCGTGCTGCTATTGGATATACTCTTGATGATCTTAAGGGCATTAGTCCCACTTTGTGTCAACACAAAATAAATTTGGAGGAAGATGCCAAACCAGTTCATGATCATCAACAACGGCTGAATCCTAAGATGAAGGAAGTGGTAAGGAAGGAAATACTAAAGCTTCTTGAGGCAGGTATAATTTATCCAGTTGCTGATAGTCAGTGGGTAAGTCTTGTCCATTGTGTCCCTAAGAAGGGAGGTATTACTATCATTCCTAATGATAAAGATGAGTTGATCCCGCAAAGAATTATTATAGGTTATAGGATGGTAATTGATTTCCGCAAATTAAATAAAGCTACTAAAAAAGATCATTACCCCTTACCTTTTATCGATCAAATGCTAGAAAGATTATCCAAACATACACACTTTTGCTTTCTAGATGATTATTCTTGTTTCTCCCAAATGCCGGTGTCAGCCAATGATCAATCAAAGACTACTTTTACTTGCCCTGTTGGTACTTTTGCTTATAGATGTATGCCTTTTGGTTTATGTAATGCACCTGCTACCTTTCAAAGATGCGTGATGGCTATATTCTCTGACTTTTGTGAAAAGATTTGTGAGGTTTTCATGGATGATTTTTCCGTCTATGGATCCTCTTTTGATGATTGCTTAAGCAACCTTGACCGAGTTTTGCAGAGATGTGAAGAAACTAATCTTGTCTTGAATTGGGAAAAGTGCCACTTTATGGTTAATGAAGGTATTGTCTTGGGGCATAAAGTTTCTGAAAGAGGCATTGATGTTGATAAAGGCAAGGTTGATGCTATTGAAAAGATGCCATGTCCCAAGGACATCAAAGGTATAAGAAGTTTCCTCGGTCACGCCGGTTTTTATAGGAGGTTCATTAAGGACTTCTCAAAAATTTCTCGGCCTCTGACTAATTTATTACAAAAATATATACCATTTGTTTTTGATGATGATTGTGTAGAAGCATTTGAAATACTTAAGAAAGCATTAATCTCTGCACCGATTGTTCAGCCACCTGATTGGAATTTACCCTTTGAAATTATGTGTGATGCCAGTGATTATGTTGTAGGTGATGTTCTAGGGCAAAGAGTTGATAAGAAATTAAATGTTATTCAATATGCTAGTAAAACTCTAGATAATGCCCAGAGAAATTATGCTACTACTAAAAAAGAATTCTTAGCAGTTGTATTTGCTTGTGATAAGTTCAGACCTTATATTGTTGATTCTAAAGTAACTATTCACACTGATCATGCTGCTATTAAATATCTTATGGAAAAGAAAGATGCTAAACCTAGACTTATTAGATGGGTTCTCTTGCTACAAGAATTTTATTTGCATATTGTTGAAATAAAGGGAGCTAAGAACCCCGTTGCAGACAACTTGTCTAGGTTAGAAAATGTGCTTGATGACCCACTACCTATTGATGATAGCTTTCCTAATGAACAATTAAATGTCATAAATGCTTCTCATACTGCTCCATGGTATGATGATTATGCTAATTATATTGTTGCTAAATTTATACCACCTAGTTTCACATACCAGCAAAAGAAAAAGTTCTTCTATGATTTGAGACATTACTTTTGGGATGACCCACATCTTTATAAAGAAGGAGTAGATGGTGTTATTATATGTTGTGTACCTGAGAATGAACAGGAACAGATCCTACGCAAGTTTCACTCTAAGGCTTATGGAGGACACCATGCTGGAGATAGAACTGCACAGAAGGTATTGCAATCCGGTTTTTATTGGCCCACTCTCTTCAAGGATGCCCGTAAGTTTGTCTTATCTTGTGATGAATGTCAAAGAATTGGTAATATTAGTAGACGTCAAGAAATGCCTATGAATTATTCACTTGTTATTGAACCATTTGATGTTTGGGGCTTTGATTATATGGGACCTTTTCCTTCCTATAATGGGTATACACATATTTTAGTTGCTATTGATTACGTTACTAAGTGGGTAGAAGCTATTCCAACTAGTAGTGCTGATCATAACACCTCTATTAAGATGCTTAAATAAGTTATTTTTCCAAGGTTTGGAGTCCCTAGATATTTAATGACTGATGGTGCTTCACATTTTATTCATGGTGCTGTCCGTAAAATGCTTGCTAAATATGATGTTAATCATAGAATTGCATCTCCTTATCACCCACAGTCTAGTGGTCAAGTAGAAGTGAGTAATAGAGAGCTCAAATTAATATTGCAAAATACTGTTAATAGATCTAGAAAGAATTGGTCCAAGAAACTTGATGATACATTATGGGCCTAAAGAACTGCATATAAAAATCCTATGGGTATGTCTCCGTATAAAATGGTTTATGGAAAAGCATGTCACTTACCTCTAGAACTAGACCATAAGGCATATTGGGCTATTAAAGAGCTCAATTATGATTTCAAACTTGCCGGTTAGAAGAGGTTATTTGATATTAGCTCACTTGATGAATGGAGAACCCAAGCCTATGAGAATGCCAAATTATTTTAAGAAAAAGTTAAAAGATGGCATGACAAAAGGATACAAAAGCATGAGTTTAATGTAGGTGACTATGTATTGCTATACAACTCTCGTTTAAGATTTTTTGCAGGAAAACTTCTCTCTAAATGGGAAGGTCCTTATGTTATCGAGGAGGTCTATCGTTCCGGTGCCATAAAAATCAACAACTTCGAAGGCACAAATCCGAAGGTGGTGAACGGTCAAAGAATTAAACATTATATCTCAGTTAATCCTATAAATATTGAAACCAATGTAATTAAAACCGTAACCCCGGAGGAATACATAAGGGACACTTTCTGGAACATTTCAGACTCCGAAAAGGAATAGGTATGTTGTACGGTAAGTAAACCGACTCCAAAACAGTTTTTATGGCGATATTTCTCCGTTTTGGAATATTTAGAAAAATAGAAAAATAAGAAGTAGTCCAAGAAGGACATGAGGCCGCCACGAGGGTGGAGGGCGCGCCCTACCATACTGGGCGTGCCCCCTACCTCGTGGGCACCTCGTGTTCTCTTTGGACTCTGTTTTTGTACACGACACGTATTTTGGTCGGTAAAAATTCATTATATAATCTCCCGGAGGTTTTGACTCCCGTATCATGCAAATATCTCCTGTCTTTGTTTTGAGTTGTCCTGCTGCAGATTTGAGCAACATGTCGTCCCAGTATATGAAAGGAGAGAGCTATGTGCCTGATTACCTTGCAGATCCTAAAGTCTATGGGGATGTGGAGCATTGTGGTTGGACTACGGAAGAAGAAGAGGACTATGAACCTAAGGGAAAGGAGGAGACGAGCTCAGATGAAGATGAAGTCCCACTACCTCAACCTGGGGACATGCATGTGGAGTTCAAAAAGTCAAGCCTTCCTGATAGAGTAAAGAAACATAAGGTCGAGTTTATCCCTTTTCGCCTCTTGCAGGAAAACAAACAGGAAGTATGCAAAAAGATACTGAGCCTAGAAAAGGAGATCGAGGACCTAAGGGACCAAAATTCTGTCCTCAAATGCAAATTAAGGAAGAAACCTACGCCATCAACAAAACCACCATCTTCTTCACCAACAAAGAAGAACTGAGCATCGGGTATGGGCACTCCCCTTGGCAACTGCCAAGCTTGGGGGAGTGCCCCGGTATCGTATCACCATCACTTTTATCTTTACCACTTCTCTTAGTTTGATCCTTTTGATAATATATTGATCTAGTAGAATAAAGTTTTAGTATGATCTAGTTTTGAGTTTTGCTTTATTATCCCTCTATGTAATCGAGTCCGTGAGCTATATATAATAAAGATTAGTGTTGAATCAAGGGCTTGATTATTTTGCCATGATCTTGAGTCAATAAAAGAAAAGAGAAAGAATAAAAAGAAACAAAGAGATCATATGGATCTTATGGAGAGTAATGAGCTCACATATAAAAAGTATGATGAATAAAAGTTGTTGAGAGTTGATAAACATAGTTTTGGTCATCGTTGCAATTAATAGGAAGTAATAAAGAAAGAGAGGTCTTCACATATAAATATACTATCTTGGACATCCTTTATGATTGTGAGCACTCATTAAAATAAGACATGCTAAAGAGTTGACGTTGGACAAGGAAGGCAACGTAATGGGTTATGTTTGCTTACATCCGAGATAAATTATATTGTCATGGATTATCCAACATGGTTGAGCTTGATTTTCCCCCTCATGCTAGCCAAATTCTTTGCACCAAGTAGAGATACTACTTGTGCTTCCAAACACCCTTAAACCAGTTTTGCCTGAGAGTCCACCATACCTACCTATGGATTGAGTAAGATCCTCCAAGTAAGTTGTCATCGGTGCAAGCAATAAAAATTGCTCTCTAAATATGTATGACTTATTAGTGTGGGAGAAAATAAGCTTTATACGATCGTGTGATATGGAAGAAATAAAAGCGACGGACTGCATAATAAAGTTCCATTTCACAAGTGGCAATATAAAGTGACGTTCTTTTGCATTAAGATTTTGTGCATCCAACCATAAAAGCTCATGACAACCTATGCTTCCCTCTGCGAAGGGCCTATCTTTTACTTTTATCTCCTACTTTGCATAGGAGTCATGGTGATCTTCACCCTTCCTTTTTACATTTTATTTTTGGCAAGCACAACATGTTAGAAAGATCCTGGTATATATGGCTAATTGGATGTGAGTTTTCATGAACTATTATTGTTGACATTACCCTTGAGGTAAAATGTTGGGAGGCAAAACTATAAGCCCCTATCTTTCTCTGTGTCCGATTAAAACTCCATACCCATAAATATTGTGTGAGTGTTAGCAATTGTGAAAGACTATATGATAGTTGAGTATGTGGACTTGCTGAAAAGCTCTTATATTGACTCTTTCCTATGTTGTGATAAATTGCAATTGCTCCAATGACTGAGATTACAGTTTGTTAGTTTTCAATGAAGTTTATGATTCATACTTGAAATTGTGATTGAATTGTTACTCTAGCATAAGAGATCATATGACAAGAATTATATAAGTTGTTGTTCTAAGAATGATCATGATGCCCTCATGTCCGTATTTTATTTTTATCGACACCTCTATCTCTAAACATGTGGACATATTTTTCGATTTAGGCTTTCGCTTGAGGACAAGCGAGGTCTAAGCTTGGGGGAATTGATACGTCCATTTTGCATCATGCTTCTATATCGATATTTATTGCATTATGGGTTGTTATTACACATTATGTCACAATACTTATGCCTATTCTCTCTTATTTTACAAGGTTTACATAAAGAGGGAGAATGCCGGCAGCTGGGATTCTGGGCTGGAAAAGGAGCAAATATTAGAGACCTATTCTGCACAGCTCCAAAAGTCCTGAAACTTCACGGAAGACGTTTTCAGAATAAAAAAATATTGAGCGCAAGAAGTTCACCAGGGGGGCCGCACCCTGCCCACGATGGTGGGGGCCGCGCCTACCCCCCTGGGCGCGCCCCCTACCTCGTGGGCCCCTGGTGGCCCTCCGATGGCCATCTTCTGCTATATGGAGTCTTTCGATGAGGAAAAAATCATAAGCCATCTTTCTGGACGGGACTCCGCCGCCACGAGGCAGAACCTCGGCGGAACCAATCTAGGGCTCTGGCGGAGCTGTTCTGCCATGGAAACTCCCCTCCGGGAGGGGGAAATCATCGCCATTGTCATCACCAACGCTCCTCTCATAGGGAGAGGGAAATCTCCATCAACATCTTCACCAGCACAATCTCCTCTCAAAACCCTAGTTCATCTCTTGTATCCAATTCTTGTCTCCAAGCCCGGGATTGGTACCTGTGGGTTGCTAGTAGTGTTAATTACTCCTTGTAGTGGATGCTAGTTGGTTTAATTGGTGGAAGATCATATGTTTAGATCCTATATGCATATTAACACCCCTCTGATTATGAACATGAATATGCTTTGTGAGTAGTTATGTTTGTTCCTGAGGACATGGGAGAAGTCTTGCTATTAGTAGTCATGTGAATTTGGTATTCGTTCGATATTTTGATGAGATGTCTGTTGTCTCTCCTCTAGTGGTGTTATGTGAACGTCGACTACATGACACTTCACCATTATTTGGGCCTATAGGAAGGCATTGGGAAGTAATAAGTAGATTATGGGTTGCTAGAGTGACAGAAGCTTAAACCCTAGTTTATGCGTTGCTTCGTAAGGGGCTGATTTGGATCCATATGTTTCATGCTATGGTTAGGTTTACCTTAATACTTTTGTTGTAGTTGTGGATGCTTGCAATAGAGGTTAATCATAAGTGGGATGCTTGTCCAAGTAAGGATAGTACCCAAGCACCGGTCCACCCACATACCAAATTATCAAAGTACCGAACGCGAATCATATGAACGTGATGAAAACTAGCTTGACGATATTCCCATGTGTCTTCAGGAGCGCTTTACATCATATAAGAGTTTGTCTAGGCTTGTCCTTTGCTACAAAAAGGATTGGGCCACCTTGCTGCACTTTATTTACTTTTGTCACTTGTTGCTCGTTACAAATTATCCTATCACAAAACTATCTGTTACCTATTATTTCAGTGCTTGCAGAGAATACCCTGCTGAAAACCACTTATCATTTCCTTCTGCTCCTCGTTGGGTTCGACACTCTTACTTATCGAAAGTACTACGATAGATCCCCTATACTTGTGGGTCATCACCTACTCTATTGGATGCAGACGAGCCTGGGCTACCTCCTGGTGGTCCCAGAGCATCTAACCGCAACCCCTAGCGCCGCCCAGCTGCGCCTCCGGTGCGTTTTTGGTCGCCGCCGGCCGAACTCCGGTGGCAACTGACGTGGCCCTGTCATTAGCGTCTATCCCTGCCAGCTAGACACCCCCTAGACACTGACAGTGGGCCCCACGTCGAGTCAAAATTGGATGAACGTGGGATTAGCAGGGACCAGCCACTGTGTCACCGACCAATGGGTCCCACTGGTCAGGTTTGACCTGGCTAGCCTCCTTTGACTTGCCGACGTCGTGCTGACGCGGTGCTAATGTCATAGAACATTTCTAGGTTTAAAATAAGTCTAAATGATTTACTTATTTCCAAAAATTTGCTAAAACTACTAAAAATCATAGAAAATAAACCGTAGCTCAGAATGAAATAATTAATATATGAAAAATTATCAGAAAAATATGATAATCTATTTATGGCATTTTCATGCATGTTTGAACAACCTAAAGTTGCTATGTATGACAATTTGAATAAATGGCATTTGAAATGCCTTACATGGAGTTTGAATTTGAACCTTGGGTTCAAACCAACTTCATTTAAATTGTTGCTAGCTACATTAGCTCAAACCACATCATGTTGCCATGTCATGATCATGCATCATATTGTTGCATTGCATTGATTGTGTTCCCTCTTGTTTGCCAGTGTTTGTTCCCTCTCAATGGACGTAGTTCCGACGATGAGTTCGATGACACCGATGAAGAGTTTTGCTATCTTCGAAAGTGCCAGGCAATCGAACCAACTTTGAGCATTCCGATACAATCCCACTCTCTCGCTCCTACTCTCTTTTACTGCATTAGGACAACAATGTTTCAACTGTTACATGTTGCGGTAGTTGAACCCATTCCTCTGCTTGACCCGTCTTTGCCACAGTAAATATATGAAACCCACTAGCATGAGTAGGAATTGCTTGAGCCATGTTGTGCCTACTCATTCATGCTTGCTTGTTATGCCTGCTATGCTTAGAGTTGTGTCATTTCTGATTCATCTGGGATAGATTGGAATGGTGGTGAACATGTCTTGCTGTAGAGAGCTAAGTGTGTGAACACGATTTGGTAAAGGTAGCGATGAGAGGCCATGTAGGAGTACATGGTGGGTTGTATCATTGAAGTTGTCCTCAGAAACTGAGTTCTATGTTTGTGATCCAAGACAGTTACTACCACAAATTGGGCTCCGGGCACTCCAAGCTCTCTCGACTTATTAATCGCCTTGATCTCTGTCCAAGAGTTGCAACTAGTTTCTGGTGTTTGTAGGTTGTGTTAGTAGTCTACCAAGTGGCAACCGATATAGGTCGTCTTGGGACAGACTAGGCATAGTGGCATGGTGTACCAAGTGGCACCCGGATGGTGGGCTTGGGAACCCTGCTCACATCGTTTGGGGTCGTGTTGGAAACTTCGGCCGGACTTCCTTTGTGGGTTCGGCCTTGGATATGTGATAAACCTGGACTAGATCTTGCGTGGTTAGTCAGGTCATGGACGACACCCTCGCCAGGCTTCCGCTTGAAGGTTGCCGAGATACATGACGTGTACATGGCGGTAAGTGGCGAGGGCATGTGTGAAGAAGTACACCCCTACAAGGTAATATGATCTATTCGAATAGCCACGTCCACGGATATGGACTACTTGGAACGCTTACATTGTTCATATACAAGTTAAATGGATACTCTAAAATGCGCAAGATAAGCGTTAGTGCTATGGATGGCCTTCTCGTAGGGAGATGGGAGCGGATCCATATTGGTGTATTCATTTCGTGAATATGTGGACTCGTGTGCGCCACCTCATAGAAAGTACTCATAGTTCAGGATAGCCACTGAGTCAAATCTGGCTTGGTGCAGTTAAACTCCACCACCCCCTTTGTTGATACCGATGCATAAGTACATAGTTCCGAAGTAAGTCTTGCTGAGTACATTTGTCCTTTTAAGTGCATCCAGTGCCCCTTAGTGATTTTGGTGTATTGAAGACTTATAGGTTAAGGGACTAATGTGTTTGTGAGTGTACACATGTCTATAAGTCTATGAGGAGTTTGATATTTAGAGAGAAAGTCGACCCCTAAAAATGAATGTCTTCGACTGAAGACTTTGGATTTCTGAAGACTTTCTGAAGACTTTGAAAGTGAAGAAATTGGTGTGACCATGAAGACTTGATAACCAGGCGAGGAACATGAAGCGTGAAGACTTTTGTTTTCATAATTTCATTTTCTCTTTAATGATTCATAGGAAACACCGTACTGTTAAAGGGGGTCGAGGTAAAACTAAGGAAAAGTTTCCATGTGATACTCAACTCAAAATCCTACACCTACCAATCCCTTCAAGTGAATCCATTGGAAATCTCATACAGTTCAGTCAATTTCTTCAGTGACAGAGACGAAGCTCTTCTGGTCTCTGGGGAATTTGTTCTGACTGAGGAGTTAGGAATTCGCTAGTGCGGATTACCTACTGATACGTCTCCAACATATCTATAATTTTTTATTGCTCCATGCTATATTATCTACTGTTTTGGACTATATTGGGCTTTCTTTTCCACTTTTATATTATTTTTGGGACTAACCTATTAACCGGAGGCCCAGCCCAAAATAGCTGTTTTTTGCCTATTTCAGTGTTTCGGATAAACAGAATATCAAACGGAGTCCAAACAGAATAAAATCTTCGAGAACGTGATTTTCTCACCGAACGTGATCCAGGAGACTTGGACCCTGCTCCAAGGAACAAAAGAGGCAGTCACGAGGGTGGGGGGCACCCCCCCTAGGGCGCGCCCCTGCCTCGTGGGCCCCTCGTTGCTCCTCCGGCGTACTTCTTCCTCCTATATATACACACGTACCCCCAAACGATCAGAACAGGAGCCAAAAACCTAATTCCACCGCCGCAACTTTCTCTATCCACGAGATCCCATCTTGGGGCTTGTTTCGGAGCTCCGCCGGAATAGGGCCGTCATCACGGAGGGCTTCTACATCATCCTAGCCTCTCCGATGAAGTGTGAGTAGTTTACCTCAGACCTTCGGGTCCATAGTTAGTAGCTAGATGGCTTCTTCTCTCTCTTTGAATCTCAATACAAAGTTCTCCCCCTCTCTTGTGGAGATCTATTCGATGTAATTTTCTTTTTGCGGTGTGTTTGTTGAGACCGATGAATTGTGGGTTTATGATCAATTCTATCTATGAATAATATTTGAATCTTCTCTGAATTCTTTTATGTATGATTGGTTATCTTTGCAAGTCTCTTCGAATTATTCGTTTGGTTCGGCCAACTAGATTGGTAGTTCTTGCCATGGGAGAAGTGCTTAGCTTTGGGTTCGATCTTGTGGTGTCCTTACCCAATGACAGAAGGGGCAGCAAGGCACGTATTGTATCGTTGCCATCGAGGATAACAAGATGGGGTTTATTTCATATTGCATGAATTTATCTCTCTACATCATGTCATCTTGCTTAAGGTGTTACTCTGTTTTTAACTTAATACTCTAGATGCATGCTGGATAGCGGTAGATGAGTGGAGTAATAGTAGTAGATGCAGAATCGTTTCGATCTACTTGTCACGGACGTGATGCCTATATACATGATCATGCCTGGATATTCTCATAACTATGCTCAATTCTATCAATTTCTCAACAGTAATTTGTTCACCCACCGTAGAATACTTATGCTCTTGAGAGAAGCCACTAGTGAAACCTATGGCCCTCTGGTCTATTCTCATCATATCAATCTCCACCACTTTAATCTTGCTTTGCTTTTTACTTTGCTTTTACTTTTTACTTTGCATCTTTATACCAAAAATACCAAAAATATTATATCTATCAGATCTCACTCTCGTAAGTGACCATGAAGGGATTGACAACCCCTAATCGCGTTGGTTGCGAGTAGCTATCGCTTTGTGCAGGTACGAGGGACTTGAGCGTGGCCTCCTACTGGATTGATACCTTGGTTCTCAAAAACTAAGGGAAATACTTACGCTACTCTGCTGCATCATCCCTTCCTCTTTGGGGAAAACCAACGCAAGCTCAAGACGTAGCAAGAAGGATTTCTAGCGCCGTTGCCGGGGAGTCTACGTAAAAAGTCAACATACCAAGTACCCATCACAATCCCTATCTCTCGCATTACATTATTTGCCATTTGCCTCTCATTTTCCTCTCCCCCTAATTCACCCTTGCCGTTTTATTCGCCCTCTCTCTCTATCCTCCCTCTCTATTTGCCTCTTGTTTTATCGCGTGCTAG
Organism: Triticum urartu; assembly: GCF_003073215.2. Taxonomy (NCBI): domain Eukaryota; kingdom Viridiplantae; phylum Streptophyta; class Magnoliopsida; order Poales; family Poaceae; genus Triticum; species Triticum urartu. Next base: position 221,605,625 of record NC_053022.1, read on the forward strand.
TTTGTTTGCTTGTCGTCATGGCTAGTCCTCTTTCTTCTCCGTTGTCTCCCGAGAGTGAAGTTCTAAATTTTAAACAAAGGGAGGTAGAAAATCTAAAAGATGCTTGGTATAGAATTTGCAATGCTCAAAATAAATCTACCAGAAAGCAATCTACCTTAGTTCTTCTCCGCAATTTTTATGTAGGTGTTAATCCTTGGTATAGATATATCCTCGATACCATTACCGGAGGGAACTTCTTGGGTAGCCATACTTTTGATTCTTATAATGCTATGCTAAATTTATTTGGCTCACCACCTCTTTTGGTTAATGGAACCATGTTAACTCTGGAGCATGTTATGCAAATACTTTAAATTATTGAAAATAAAGTTGCTACTATTGAATCAATTGAAAATCTAGATAAAAAGATCCACAATCAAATTACTCAATATGGATCTAAGGTAGGAATGACTTTGAAAAATATTAAGGAAAAGGAACCCGTAGTTAATGAGAATATAAACCTAGATTCTACTAGAATTGATAAACTTGAGGGTATCATTACAAACTTGGGAAATGCTTTTTATTCCGTAAAGAATACTCCAAGTCCTCCTACTAAAATTGCCAAGCTTATGTGTGTTCCTAAAAATAAGGGTGAATCATCTAGTAAGGAAACTGCGGATCTTAAATCTATAAGTATTCATCCCAATCTTTTTGCTATCATTAAGGAACCATTTATTACAAATGAATTTTTTGATCTTGTGCCTAAAAGTTTGATAATTAATAAAAATAAAGAAATTCCTAAATATGGTAGATGCCTAATTGAAGAATTTCCTACCAAAGATGGCAATACCTAGATCTATCCTCGCTTTTATGCCTAGCTAGGGGCGTTAAACGATAGCGCTTGTTGAGAGGCAACCCAATTTTATTTTTATTCCTTGCTTTTTGATACTGATTAGTAATAAATAAATTATTTAGCCTCTTTTTTGGTTGTGTTTAATTAGTGTTTGTGCCAAGTAGAACCGTTGGGAAGACTTGGAGAAAGTCTTGTTGAACTTGCTGTAAAAAACAGAAACTTTAGTGCTCACGAGAACTGCTGTCATTTTTATTTGGAGAGTGATATTTAGTTAATTCTTTTTGAAGATGATTAATAGATAAATGCCTCACGTCCAGATATTTATTTTAGAATTTTTCGGGGTCCAGATCTTGCTCTAGCTACAGATTACTAGAGACTGTTCTGTTTTTGACAGATTCTGTTTTTCGTGTGTTGTTTGCTTATTTTGATGAATCTATGGCTAGTAAAATAGTTTATAATCCATAGAGAAGTTGGAATACAGTATGTTTAACACCAATATAAATAAAGAATGAGTTCATTACAGTACCTTGAAGTGGTCTTTTGTTTTCTTTCGCTAACGGAGCTCACGAGTTTTCTATTTTGAGTTTTGTGTTGTGAAGTTTTCAAGTTTTGGGTGAATTCTTGATGGATCATGGAACAAGGAGTGGCAAGAGCCAAAGCTTGGGGATGCCCATGGAACCCCCAATATAATCCAAGGACACCAAAAAGTCAAAGCTTGGGGATGCCCCGGAAGGCATCCCCTCTTTCGTCCACTTCCATCGGTAATTTACTTGGAGCTATATTTTTATTCACGAACATGATATGTGTTTTGCTTGGTGCGTCTTGTATTATTTGTGTCTTTGTGTCTTAGTATGCCACAATCATACTTGTTGTACACACCTTTTGAGAGAGCCATACTGTCAGGACCGGTTTTTCGGGATATTAATTTCCCAAAAGTGGCCCTTGTGCTCACCAGCCCCAGGATTACTGTTAGCTGATGAGACACCGACTTGTTACAGAAACTCCAAGCAAAATACAAAATATGTAGTACAAGACCATTCTGGCCTATGGGTACAACAATTGGTTTCTAGTGGTTGATGGCGGAAGCGGTTTGCGGATCATCAGCGTTTATGGGACTCCATTTCCCACAGGAACAGCTGACCAGGATAACTCCTATCTTCGCGAGGCTGCTATCACCATTTCGTAGGTTCCGGGGCTGTCATCAAAACGCACCTCTTCATGCAAGAAATCTGGCCAAGACAATAGCCAGGGACAAGCTAGTGAGTACTTTGAATGTACTCGCAAACATTGAGAACACAGGTATAATATAGCCATTGATAATCATGTTTTGAAATATTCCATGATCACTTTGTCAGTTATGAAATAAGGTTCATGATGCACACAAGAAGATCATTCAAATAAAACATGAGTAAACAATCCGGGAGTAGAAATGAAAAGCACCGATCGGGTGTATGAAGCGACGCCTCGAAAGGATAATAATATGAAGCATGCCTCAGTCGGGCGTCTGTGCGACACCACATAAAGGGCTTATAAGTAAATGAAATAACAAGCATGCCACAGTCGGGCATCTGTGCGACACCACATACAGGGCTTATAAGTAAAGCCATAGTCGGGTGTCTGGGTGACACCACATAAAGGGCTTATAAGTAAATGAAATAACACGCATGCCACAGTCGGGCGTCTGGGCGACACCACATAAAGGGCTTATATAAGAATAATCACGGTGAATATCCAGGAGGTCGAACCGTCCCAGGGATACTCTATAATTCAAATAATACAATTGATTAGTCCACAATAATAATAATCGTAATCATCATATGTCACAGGTCATAATCAATGTTATGGTTTAGTAGATTTTCCTCCGAAGACCGACACTAAGACCGACACTTGACCCATCCCAGACTATAGTCCTTAACCATGGACACGACTATTCGAATTGGTATAATATCTCTGCAGAGGGTGTACTCTTTACCCACGAGTAACGGATTCGTTTAGTCCATCGGAACTAATTCCGTCTACAGTCTTTTAGTCGAAAACACGCCTGACTTGCACACACCAGCTTAACTTTACTCGTGTCTGGAATCACTCACGACACCTGTTAAGCAAAACTCTAAGTGGGGAGGCTACAACCTCGCGTAGCATGGGATCAAATTTCTATCGCGCGCTCTAAGGGGTGCCCCCCTCTCGGTCCCAACCGGAAACACCCATGCCCCCAGACCAGGTGGCATGCCTACCGGATGCAGCCGGTATCTCCACCATGGCCTCTCTGTATGGTGTGTGCTAGACAGGGGTTGACAACTTACTGAACCGTACCCTACCTACAGCAGGGACAAGTGGCAGCACGAAACAAGTATGGGGGTTACTGGAACAAGACTCGATCTACGGCCGACTCAGGGGCCTTAAGTATTTCCTGTATGATTAGTATAACAAATATGTTTCAATCCAACAGATAGTATCACTACTCATCATACCTCATCTTGCCATACCGGACACAACCGTCTCGATGGGGAACCAGAGATAAGCTCGTGTCTACCCAAGACAGAGGCTTTCTCGACTTCCTTCCGGTAGGCATAAAAGGCATGTGAGAATCATTACTATCGCAAACTTATCAAGTTCCAGTAATATGAGATCACCAATATGCACTCATGAGTATGATCATATCCTCACAAACAAAATAACGGATACTCCGTGTCACGGCGGTGTTGTAACTGTATCAAACATCACACGGTAATATTATGCCAGGGTTCAGAAATGCTTGCCTTCAAGGTGTGGAGAGGTGAGGTGCTCTCCAAAACTTTTGAAAGTTTTCTTCTCTCTCCAACAAATCCTATTTTAAATAAATTTGAATTAACACATACTTTAAAAACAGTACAAAAAGTTGTTTGGAAAATTTTGATACAAATATGAAAATAAACTAGACAATATTTGGGAAACAACAGAAAAAGAATCAAGTCATTTGGATTTATATTTAAAAAGATATAGCCAGTCAAAGTTTCAGTCAAACTCTGTTTTTTTTAATAAAACAGAAATGAAAACGTTTCGATGAGAATACGCTTTCGAAGTAGGGGAGACGTACTTGGGGGTTTTACGCTATCACTTAAAACCACGCGGGCGGGGCTGGGTCGCTGACAGTGGGTCCAGGGGGCCCACTGGTCAGGTTTGACCAGTCGCCACGCCTCTTCTCCCTCCTCTGTCCGAGTGGGGCGGGGCCCCGGCGATGCTCGCCGGCGAATGGCGGCACCATTCGAGAAACCGAGGCCATCCGCGGGCTCAGGGGGCCGAGGCAGTCCCTTCGGTGGTCGCGAGGGTCCCTGGGGTGGACGGAGTCGCCGGCGGCGAGCTTCACAGCGGGCAGTGGCTGTCGGGAAGAGTGGGTTCTAGCCTCCGGCGTTTCCTGATCGAAATTGAGTAGGGGGTGGATTCACGAGATGAAGAGAGGGCTTCTGGTGAAGAGAGTGGAGAGGGGGGGCCTGGTGGCGCCGGAATGGTCGAGACAGTGGCGGCAGCTGTGGTTGCCGGAGAAGAAGAAGACGACCATCTCCGGTCCTTCTACTGCTACGGGAGGATCAGTGAGGGAGTGAGAGAGGTTGCTTGAGGGCTTGGCGAGCTCGGGGGGGTCCTTAAATAGCGATCGTGGTCGATTCCAACGATGGCCATGGATAAGAACGCCGGCGACCGTCATTCTGTTGTAGCAGGGGGACGTGGCGGCGACGAGCGCTTGCGGACAAGCTTGTGGATGAGCTCGGACTGCTCTAGAGGGCAGCTGGCATGCTGGGGTGGCTTGGGTGGCACCGTCCATGGCAGAGCTGTCGGGGCGGCAGTGGCGGCATGCGGTGGCGGCGCTGTAGGGTGCCAGGAGGGAGCCAGGGCAACATGGCGGCGACGAGCACTAGCAGACGGGCTTCGGGATAGGCTCGGGCTGTTCAAGGGGGCAGCTGGCGCACTGCTGCGGCTCGGGCGGCGCCGTCCATGGCAGAGGTTGCTGTGGCCGCCCGCTAGCCGCCGTGGCCGACCTGACGGCGGAGCTGTGGAGCTCCAGGGGCAGCTCTGCGGCGCGGGAGGGGTCGGGCGCGTCGACTGGGAGAGGGGAAGGGCCAGAATGGCCGCGGGGTGGCGGCAACGGGGCGCGGCGGATTGGTGTGCGCGCGTGCAAAACGTGCGCTCTGGGCGCGCCCAGAGCATGCACGCCAAGCGTTCGGCGAAATGCCAAGGCAGGCTAGGTGGCTTGGGTGGAGCTGGGGGTTATCAGGTCTAGGCTAGGGTTTGCAAGGAGATCAGTGGACAAGCTTGTTGGGTCAGAGGATCAAGTTCACAATGCAAACCAAAATTCATGCCAAATCTGTTCATGCACTCAAGGTGTTTGCCAGAATGCCAATGGCATCTAGGCAATTCTTGGGGTGGCCCAAATTTCCAGATTGGGGTCTCTTTAGATGACACAGAGGGTGGTGAGGTTAGTTTGCCAAAAGCTCAAACTTGTTAGTGTAAGTTTTGCAAAATTCCAGTTCTGGACAGAAGGAAAAGGCCATAATTTCGTGAAACAAAAGTGCTCCAGTGGGTCCAACCTCCTAGACTTAAGGGTTTGGTATGGTGTACTACAAGCAGGAGAAAGCTCATGGTCACTAGAGCAAAATTTAATAGGGATGCAGTACAAATCACCAAGCTCGACCAGAATAAAAAAGAGGTTGATTCACTCAAATCTTTCAAAGAACATCAATGTTTTTTTGCATAAAGTTGAATAATATACTCCTATGAACATCGCATAATTTTGGTGGAAGTTTTAAAGAAATATTTAATTAGGTTGTAGTGCAAAATTGCCCACTGGACCAGATTTGAAAACTTGGTGTAGAGCTCAAAATCTCCAATGAACAGAAGATATTTTTGCATAAAAGTGATTTAAAAACATCACATGACATCTCCAAATTTTGTTTGGAATTTTAAATAAATTTATCAAATGGTTGTAGTTCAAATAGAGCTCCAAAATTAATGAAAATTCACCTTAGGGAATAAAGCTCAGAGAAAAAAATAATTATGCAAATAAATTCCACTGATAATAGAAATGTTTTTCTTGAAAGGGCAAACAAGTCCAATAATATATTTGGAAAGTTTTTTCCACTTGAGGTAAAAACTCCATAATAATAAGGTAAAAAAAGGACCTAAAACCAAAAGAACATCCAGAAAATAAAAGTTTAAATTTCCTGGCAAAATTTTAATTAATAAAACAAGGTTAAAATTTTGGGGTGTCACACATACATGAATTAAAATTTGATAGAATACTCTATGTGCTTCACTTATATCTTTTGAGCTAAGTAGTTTTGCTCTATGTGCTTCACTTATATCTTTTGAGCTACATAATTTTGCTCTATGTGCTTCACTTATATCTTTTGAGCGCTATAATTTTTCTCTATGTGCTTCACTTAGATCTTTTAGAGCACGGTGGTGGATTTGTTTTAAATAAACTATTGATATCTCATGCTTCACTTAAATTATTAGTCTCTTAATAGCATGGTCATTTGCTTAATAATAATATGCTTGGTATTCAAGATTTGTGAAACTTTCTTTTGAGTGTGTTGAATACTAAGAAAAGATTGAAGCATGATAATTGTTTTTGAGATATGGAGGTGATAATATTAAAGTCATGCTAGTTGAGTAGTTGTGAATTTAAAGAATACTTGTGTTAAAGTTTGTGATTCCCGTAGCATGCATGTATGGTGAACCGTTATGTTAAGAAGTCGGAGCATGATTTGTTTATTGATTGTCTTCCTTATGAGTGGCGGTCGGGGACGAGCGATGGTCTTTTCCTACCAATCTATCCCCCTAGGAGCATGCGCGTAATACTTTGCTTTGATAACTTCTAGATTTTTGCAATAAGTATATGAGTTCTTTATGACTAATGTTGAGTCCATGGATTATACGCACTCTCACCCTTCCACCTTTGCTAGCCTCTCTAATACCACGCACCTTTCGCCGGTATCATACACCTACCATATACCTTCCTCAAAATAGCCACCATACCTACCTATTATGGCATTTCCATAGCCATTCTGAGATATATTGCCATGCAACTTTCCACCATCTAGTTCATCATGATGCATTCATCATTGTCATATTGCTTAGCATGATCATGTAGTTGACATAGTATTTGTGGCAAAGCCACCATTCATAATTTCTTCATGCTTGTCACTCTTGATTCATTGCATATCTCGGTACACCGCCGGAGGCATCCATATAGAGTCATACTTTGTTTTAGAATCGAGTTGTAATCATTGAGTTGTAAATAAATAAAAGTGTGATGATCATCATTCAATAGAGCATTGTCCCAATAAAAAAAGAGAAAGGCCAAAAAAAGAAGGCCCAAAAAAAGGGGTAATGCTACTATCCTTTTTCCACACTTGTGCTTCAAAGTAGCACCATGATATAGCAAGTCTCATATATTGTGCTTCAAAGTAGCACCATGTTCTTCATATAGAGAGTCTCATATGTTGTCACTTTCATATACTAGTGGGAATTTTACATTATAGAATTTGGCTTGTATATTCCAATGATGGGCTTCCTCAAAATTGCCCTAGGTCTTCGTGAGCAAGCAAGTTGGATGCACACCCACTTAGTTTCTTTTTGAGCTTTCATGCATTTATAGCTCTAGTGCATCCGTTGCATGGAAATCCCTACTCACTCACATTGATATCTATTGATGGGCATCTCCATAGCCCGTTGATATGCCTAGTCGATGTGAGACTATCTTCCCCTCCTTTTTGTCTTCTCCACAACCACCATTCTATTCCACCTATAGTGCTATATCCATGGCTCACGCTCATGTATTGCGTGAAGATTGAAAAAGTTTTGAAAAAGTTAGAGCATGAAACAATTTCTTGGCTTGTCATCGGGGTTGTGCATGATTTAAATACTTTGTGTGGTGAAGATGGAGCATAGCCAGACTATATGATTTTCTAGGGATAACTTTCTTTGGCCATGTTATTTTGAGAAGACATAATTGCTTTGTTAGTATGCTTGAAGTATTATTATTTTTATGTCAATATAAACTTTTGTCTTGAATCTTTCTAATCTGAATATTCATACCACAATTAAGAAGATTTACATTGAAATTATGCCAAGTAGCACTCCGCATCAAAAATTCTCTTTTTATCATTTACCTACTCGAGGACGAGCAGGAATTAAGCTTGGGGATGCCTGATACGTCTCCAACGTATCTATAATTTTTGATTGCTCCATGCTATATTATCTACTGTTTTGGACTATATTGGGATTTATTTTCCACTTTTATATTATTTTTGGGACTAACCTATTAACCGGAGGCCCAGCCCAGAATTGTTGTTTTTTGCCTATTTTAGTGTTTCGGATAAACGAAATATCAAACGGAGTCCAAACGGAATAAAATCTTCGGGAACGTGATTTTCTCACCGAATGTGATCCACGAGACTTGGACCCTGCTCCAAGGAACAAAAGAGGCGGTCATGAGGGTGGGGGGCGCCCCCCCTAGGGTGCGCCCCCTGCCTCGTGGGCCCCTCGTTGCTCCTCCGGCGTACTTCTTCCTCCTATATACGCACACGTACCCCCAAACGATCAGAACTGGAGCCAAAAACCTAATTCCACTGCCGCAACTTTCTGTATCCACGAGATCCCATCTTGGGGCCTGTTCCGGAGCTCCGGCAGAAGAGGGCCGTCATCACGGAGGGCTTCTACATCATCCTAGCCTCTCCGATGAAGTGTGAGTAGTTTACCTCAGACCTTTGGGTCCATAGTTAGTAGCTAGATGGCTTCTTCTCTCTCTTTGAATCTCAATACAAAGTTCTCCCCCTCTCTTGTGGAGATCTATTCGATGTAATCTTCTTTTTGCGGTGTGTTTGTTGAGACCGATGAATTGTGGGTTTATGATCAAGTCTATCTATGAATAATATTTGAATCTTCTCTGAATTCTTTTATGTATGATTGGTTATATTTGCAAGTCTCTTCGAATTATCCGTTTGGTTTGGCCAACTAGATTGGTAGTTCTTGCCATGGGAGAAGTGCTTAGCTTTGGGTTCGATCTTGCGGTGTCCTTACCCAGTGACAGAAGGGGCAGCAAGGCACGTATTGTATCATTGCCATCGAGGATAACAAGATGGGGTTTATTTCATATTGCATAAATTTATCTCTCTACATCATGTCATCTTGCTTAAGGCGTTACTCTATTTTTAACTTAATACTCTAGATGCATGCTGGATAGCGGTCGATGAGTGGAGTAATAGTAGTAGATGCAGAATCGTTTCGATCTACTTGTCATGGACGTGATGCCTATATACATGATCATGCCTGGATATTCTCATCACTATGCTCAACTTTGTCAATTTCTCAATAGTAATTTGTTCACCCACCGTAGAATACTTATGCTCTTGAGAGAAGCCACTAGTGAAACCTATGGCCCCCGGGTCTATTCTCATTATATCAATCTCCATCACTTTAATCATGCTTTGCTTTTTTACTTTGCTTTTACTTTTTACTTTGCATCTTTATACCAAAAATATAATATCTATCAGATCTCACTCTCGTAAGTGACCGTGAACGGATTGACAACCCCTAATCGCGTTGGTTGCGAGTAGCTATCGCTTTGTGCAGGTACGAGGGACTTGAGCGTGGCCTCCTACTAGATTGATACCTTGGTTCTCAAAAACTGAGGGAAATACTTACGCTACTCTGCTGCATCATCCCTTCCTCTTCGGGGAAAACCAGCGCAAGCTCAAGACGTAACACCTACAAGTGAGGAACATGATAGCCCTGAGGAATTTGATAGTCAAATTTCCGACCGTTGATGTGCTATGTGCCAGCTGTCCCAAAATATCTACCCACCTAACGGTCATGTCATTGAAGGGCATTTATATCTTATCATGTTGGGCTACTCCCTAGGCTATAATAGCTGCCCCCTACAACCACTAGCTGGTTGGCTGCTCCGCGAGAAACTGACACTTGTCATTGAGAGCATCCCATCCTCCGAGGACTTTGAGCGAGTATCATCAAGTGAGGAAAAACCCAAAACCCCAAACCAATTACCTACAAACCAAAGTGATTGAGCATCACTGAAGAGATTGTTCATATGTGGAACCGACGCTTGTTACCTTTGAGGACTGTGCATCCTCCAGACGGTTAGGTGTCATGGTCTAGAGCATCCAAGAGGAATTGTGGATCGCCGAGTGAACGAGTCTACGAAGGTTTGGAAGTCACCTGAAGACTTACCACGAGTGATTGGACGAGGTCTGTGTGACCTTAGTTCAAGTAGAATACGGTGAGGACTCTGTGTCCGGGACTGTGTGTTCTCAGGTTTAAATACCTAGTTGCTCCAACCAGACGTACAACTGTCACAGCAGTTGGAACTAGTCTACCAAACCATTGTCTTCACCAAGCTTACTGGTTTTATTTCCTCAACCCTTCCATTTCCTCATCATTGTGTTGTGTGCTTGTTCATATCTGTTTGAAGACTTCGACTGAAGACTTCCTCAATTTCCTTAGTTCAATTTCTTCAGTCTATTTGTCTTCATCCTGTTTTATCCTGCGCTTATGCTATCTGTACTCTATGTCTGTTTTCATTTCATCATGATATCCATGTTTATGTTATGTCATGTATGCTTCTGAGTACTTATTCTGCTGCAAGTAATTCTTCGCTCGGGAATTTCCTCACCCTGAAATTTCTCGGTGAAGAATTCATATAAATCGCCTATTCACCCCCCCCTCTAGTCGACTTAATGCACATTCAATTGGTATTAGAGCAAGGTACTCCCTTGTTCTGTATGATTTTGGCTTAACCGCCTCGAGTTTTAGTTATATCGACTGCAAGAATGAAGACTATGACATGCCCCATCTTTGACGGTCATGATTATCCCAAGTGGAAGGCCATGATGAAGAAGCGCCTCATGGCGATGAACAGCGAACTCTGGGCCGTGATCTAAATTGGTGTTACTGACCTATGCAAGATGGTGGAGGCTGATGATATTCGCAAGTACACACTACTCAACCTCACAGCGAAGGACATCAGCTGCTCCGGCCTGTCATGAAATCAGTTCAGGAACGTTATGCGTCTCAGCCATGCGAAGCTCATTTGGGACCGTCTCTCTGAGGTCTACGAAGGTCATCGATCTCACCATGAACCCTGGTTTGAGGACTTCATGGAATCGCGCATGGCTATGACTTTCAATCTAGAATCATCATCCTCTGCACCATGCCTTATGGCAAAAGGTGCCAAGGTAACTGAATGCTACTTATCTAAGTCCAGTGATGATGAATCTGGTGATGAATTTGGACCCAGTTATGTCAAACTTGCTTCCCTTGCCACTAAACAACAAAGAGTTTTAGAAAAAGTTCAAAACATGCTGGATGAGAGTGATGATATGTTGAGTGAAGAAATGAATCAGTCGAAAGCTTTGCCTGAAAGTCTTCAGATACTTCAGACTAAGTTTGATAATCTTTAGAGTCATCATAACACTCTCTTATCTGACCATGAGAAGCTTTCTTATGAATTTCTTCAAAGAAAGCAAGATCTTGAGCAGTTAAGAGTGAGTTATGAAGATCTTCAGAAGGAGCGTGATTCATTACTTGCTCAACAAATCACTGCTACTCAGGAAGAATTTATTCCTCCATGTTTGAAATGCATTGAACGTAAATCTGCTAATTCTTCACCTGAATGTTCAAATGCTTTTATTGCTGAAAATTCTTCAATTGTCTCTGCTATCACTAATTCCTCATCTAAGGATATTGCTAGTATCACTGACCATGCAGGGCTAAAGGAATTGTATGTGAGAGGCATGTACAAAAGCCTCAAAGGGCATCGGGCTCTTTGTGATGTGCTTAAGAAGCAGATCCTCAACAGGAACCCTAGGAAAGAGGGTATTGCCTTTGAGAGGAAACTCAAAGCTGATGGGACCTACTGGAAACCTGAGCAGTATCCCAAAACTTCATGGGTTGTTGCAAAGGGACCTTCAGTGGATCCATCTACTTTATCTGGCTTTACATGTGAATCTTCATATTCTTCTGATGAGTCATTTGACTCCAATTACAAACTGTTCAAAAATCAGAATGGTGAAGTATTTGCTAGATATGTTGGCACTAACTGCAGGAACGGTCCCCTATGAAGAAAATCTGGGTTCCCAAAAGGTGCCTTCAAAGTCTTCAGGTGAATGTCATCATGACACCACCTGTGAAGAATAGGAACCCCAGATCAAATTCTTCATACGGACCAAAGTCTTCATATGCATCCAAGTCCTCATACAGACCAAATTCCTCACATGGATCAAATTCCTCAAAGGGATCAAAGTCCTCACATGAACATCATCGTGCTAACAACCTCTGTTTCGCAGGGAAAGGCTAAGGATTATAGATATGTGCACTATTCTTCAAATCATTATGTCATAAATCCTCAAATAATTTATCTGCTTATTCATATGCTTACCCTAACCCCTCTTATGCGAAACAAAGTGGATTGGCATCTTTGCCACCATTCTCTTATGGAGCTCGCAGAATGATGAACTCTTTGCCACCCCTTCAGATGTGGGTGGTGAAGAAAAAGAACTAATTTCTTATGAAGGGTCAGGTTTCCAAATGAACCTAAACGTCTGAAGAATTTGCTGGAGACCTGAATATGCTTGAAAGGACGCAAGCTAATCATGAAGAAATGAACCTTCATTTCTCACGTCCTCATATTGATATATCCGTTCTGTTGCTTGATGAAATTGATCTGATGAATTTGATGTCATATTCTTCACTAATGAAGTATATGAGTTCGTAAGCTGCACTAATTCATCTGCAGGATGATCAACCAAAGCCACTGAGTGGGTCCTCGATAGTGGATGTACAAATCACATGACTGGTGATAAGAATCTATGGATGGATGCTCCTTTTTCTCCATCACATCTGAAGCATATCACCTACGCTGACAAAGGCAAAAGCAAGGTATTGGGTCTGGTAAGGTTGCAATCTCAAAGGATCGACACATGGACAAAGTCATGCTTGTCGAGTCCTTAGGGTTCAACCTCATGTACGTCCCAATTCTTTGTGATATTGATATGGTTGTTGTTTTTGGAAAGTACCGCTGTGTTGTGATCATGGAAGCTGATAATTCCAAAGTCTTCGAAGGCTTTAGGAGAGGAGATTTGTATATTGTTGATTTCTCTATAGGACCACAACCTGCTACATATCTACTTGCAAAAGCTTCAGAAGGCTAGCTATGGCATCGACGACTTGGCCATGCTGGGATGAGGAACTTGCACACGCTTGCGAAGAAAAAGCATGTCATTGGCATCGAGGGTGTCAAATTCCTCAAGGACCATTTGTGTGGAGCTTGTGAAGCTAGAAAGATGACCAAGGCCAAGCATCCCTCAAAGATCATCATGACTACCACTCATCCATTTGAATTGCTTCACATGGATCTCTTTGGCCCTACTCACTATGCCACATTTACTAATGTTGCAACTTTATACGGCTTTGTCATTATTGATGATTATTCTCGTTATACATGGGTGCATATTATCACTTACAAAACTGAAGTGCATGAAGTCTTCAAACGTTTTTCCTCGAGGGCTTCAACCAACTTTGGTGTGAAGATCAAGCACATTAGAAGTGACAATGGAACTGGGTTCAAGAACACCGGTCTCGATGACTATCTTGATGAACTTGGTATTACTCATGAGTTATCTGCTCCCTATACTCCTCAGCAGAATGGCATCATGGAGCGCAAGAACGGGACTCTTGTTGAGATGGCCCACACTATGCTTGATGAGTACAAGACGCCTCCTCGCTTCTGGCCTGAGGCAATTGATATTGCGTGCCACATCATCAACAGGGTATATCTTCACAAATTCTTCAAGAATACTGCATATGAACTCCTCACTGACAAGAAACCCAATGTGAATTATTTCAAAGTCATCGGTGCTAAATGCTGGATTAGAGATCCTCATCACAGTTCTACATTTGCACCGAAAGCACATGAAGGTTTTATGCTTGGTTATGGTAAGGACTCGCACACCTACAGAGTCTTCAACGCCTATCACCACAAGGTTGTTGAAACTGTAGATGTGCGGTTCGATGAGACTAATGGCTCGCAAAGAGAGCACCTACCTCCTGTGACAGATGAAATACCTCCTGAGGAATCTATTAAGTTCAAGGCTACTGAGGATGTCATTCCTACCGAAGAATCTGCTGAAGAAGTCATTCCAGAACATGAAGAACATCATGTTGGTGCACCTGGAGAAAATGGCTCTGAAGAAAATGCTGAGCAAATTCCTCATCGTCAACCAGTTCATCCTCGCGTCACTAATGAAGTGAAGATTGAGAAAATCATCAGCGACATCAACGCACCAGGTCCTCTCACACGCTCAAAAGCTTCATATTTATCTAACTTTTGTGGGCACTTTGCTTTCGTCTCTATCACAGAGCCCACTAAGGTAGATGAAGCATTTCTGGAGCCCGAGTGGATTCAAGCTATGCAAGAGGAATTACATCAGTTCGAGCTTAACAACGTCTAGGAACTTGTCAAGCGATCAGACCCTCGCGAGCACAATATCATTGGCACAAAGTGGATCTACCGCAACAAGTAAGATGAAAATGTCCTTGTGGTGAGGAATAAGGCACGACTTGTAGCTCAAGGCTACAAATAGGTTGAAGGAATTGATTTCGATGAAACTTTTGCACCTGTTGCTAGACTTGCTTATGTTAACCATCATAATATCATCTTATATCAAATGGATGTGAAAAGTGCATTCCTCAATGGTAAGCTTGAGTAAGAAGTATATGTTGCTCAACCCCCAGGTTTTGAAGATCCAAAGCATCCTGACAAAGTCTTCAGACTCAATAAGGCACTCTATGGCCTCAAGCAGGCCCCTCGGGCGTGGTATGATACTTTGAAGGAATTCCTCATGAAGAAGGGATTCAAACCCGGTTCACTTGACCCAACTCTTTTCACCAAAGCTTATGACGATGAATTATCCGTGTGCCAAATATGTGTTGATGATGTCATCTTTGGCTGTACTAACCAACGTTACAATGATGAAATGCCTACATGATGAGTGAAGAATATCAAATCTCTATGATGGGATAATTGAAATTCTTCTTAGGTCTTCAGATTCGTCAACAGCGCAATGGCATATTCATATCTCAGGAGAAATACCTCAAGGATGTATTGAGGAAATTCGGCATGCAAGATTGCAAAGGCGTCAAAATCCCTATGCCCACAAATGGCCATTTATGCACTGATGAAGATAGTATTGACTTCGATCAAAAGGTATACCGCTCCATGATTGGTTCTTTATTGTATTTATGTGCATCTAGGCCAGATATTATGCTTAGTGTTTGCATGTGTGCCCGTTTTTAAGCTACACCGAAGGAATCACACCATAAGGCTGTGAAGCATATTCTTCGATATCTAGCTCACACTCCAACACTTGGATTATGATATCCCAAGGGCTTGGCTTTTGATATCATTGGATATTCATACTCTGACTATGCTGGTGATCGTGTGGACCGCAAGTCAACATCAGGCACATGCCATTTCCTCAGACGATCCTTGGTCTTCTAGTCTTCGAAGAAACAGAACTGCGTATCACTCTCTACTGCTGAAGCTGAGTACATTGCTGCTGGATCATGTTCTGCTCAATTTCTATGGATGAAGCAAACTCTAAAGGACTATGGCATCAATGTGAAGAATGTGCCACTCTATTGTGACAATGAGAGTGCCATCAAGATTGCTCATAACCCAGTTCAACACTCGAAGACAAAGCACATTCAGATCCGTCATCATTTTCTTCGTGATCATGTGTTGAAGGGTGACATCTCCATCGAGCACGTGAAGACTGAAGAACAGCTAGCCGATATCTTCACAAAGCCCTTGGATGATAAGAGATTTAGCAAGTTGCGTTGTGAGCTAAATATCTTAGAATCTTCGAATGTCCTTTGAAAAGGACACACATCCTAACACTTATGCAAAATTGATGACTTAGATGTGCAACACACGAAGTAACGTTTTTCTTCAATTAATGAAGACTAACCCTCTAAGTGTGAAGAAATTAATGAAGAATTTGATTCTCAAAGCCCTACAATGAAGACTAACCCTCTAAGTGTGAAGAAATTAATGAAGAATTTGATTCTCAGAGCCCAACAATAATTGTACGGTGTCAGAAATCATCATTCTTATACGGTGGGTCATGCCACCAACAAAAGTTCAAAATCTTCAATTTGAGTTTTTCTTCATTGTTGAAATTCCTCTGTTGTTCAAATTCTTCAACTTTGCAATGTCTTCACTATTTCTGTCGTTTTTCTTCATTTGCTATATATACATATATGAGTTTATGTCCTCTATAGCATTCACTTATTGCTATTTCTTCAAGTTGCTTTTTCTGCTAAGTGAATGTGATCAGACCCTTCCCCCTCTATGCTAAACTCAACCCAGTCTATTCACATATTCTTCGTGTGCGTTCTAATTGAAACCCGTTCAAAATCTTCACTGTGTCCTTGTCAGCTGAAGAATTTGCGAACGAAACATTAAAATTTTCATATCTAAATTTTCGGCTTTAGCCGCTCAAACAGTTACACATTCCATGATAATACTTATCTATTCACTCATGATCTCACACGATCTCCACCTCACAGTACGTGGGTGACACATGTCGCACAGATGAGAAAGTTCAGGGGCACGTTCGTCCATTTTCCTCGGACGAGCAGTTTTTCACCGTGGCTATAAATACCCCTTCCCTTCCTTAGTCTGTTTTTACTCTGCTCGACCTCAGTCCCTTGCTCGAGTTCTCAAAACCTAGCGCCACCGCTACTTCATCGTCGTTGGTGAGGAAGAGCTTCGCTGCCTCCACCTCGTCTCCGTCGTACTCGCGCCGGCCACGGATTTCTTCACTCCACCGCTGTCGTAGCCATCTTCATCTGCCAAGTTAGGGCGTGGAAAATATGCACCGACGAACTTCCAATCTACATTCCCAGTTCGTCGTGTTCTTCGTCAAGGGTAATTAAAAGTTACTTTTACCGCCCTTATTGATTCTAGTGATTTCGTCAAAATCTTCAAAAGGTGTTTATTCTTCAATCTTCACACTCTAAACACCTCACACAAACATCTGCTCTTGATCGGTTTTCCTAAGCCATGTTTTTCTTCAAGATTCCTCAATTATGTGGATTTTCAATCTACACAACTCTGGAACCTAAGTCAAAGAACGCTTAGAGAAATTCCTCAAGACACATCTAGTCAAATTCCTCAAACTTGTTCTTTTTGCAAAAACTTCTGAGAACGCATATGACCTCTCCAAATTCTTCGCACCTATACTCTATTCACAGGTACACATGTCTGCTGCTGAATCACTAGGTTCTCATCAACTTAACTCATTTGCAGTGTTCCTCGAAGAAAAACTGCATACCTCTTCAGAGAATTCAACTGTTCAGAATCCTCAGCTGAAGAAAATGGCTGATGGAAAGAAACCTCAGAAGGGAGGAAAGAAGCTGGAAGTCAACATAGATTTCGAGATCCCTGATGACATTTATGAGGAATATTGCACTCCTGATGAGGCCAAACATGGAAAGGAGGACAAAAATTAGCACAAGGTGCACATACAAAGGATAGAGAGGAGATAGGCACGGGAATGGAGGGAGTACAGGTATGTAACTCCAAAGTACATGAAGAAATTCGCTCTTCACCCTCCTTGCCCAAGACCTCCATTGGCACCTGGCCAAGAAGCTGATCCCACCAGCCTCAAGCGTGGTGAGGACTATCCTGATGAATGGGCCAAGCGCCAAGCAAAACTAGCCAAAATGGCTAAAGAAGCAGTGAGGAAATTCAATAAAGACTCTGTTGCTGCCACTACTGAGGCCTCTGCTAGCAAGCCTAAGAAGGTCATGCCTAAGAAGCCTGCTCACAAGCCCAGTGCTTCTTCTTCTGCTAAGCCCTCACGGCCAATTCCTCAAGCTGCCCCAGTTCCTCGAGTTCCAAAACCCTCAGCTCCTTCGGCAAAGTCCTCAGCACCTGTGCATCTCACCTCGTGCCAAAGGACCACAGGAAAATCCATTGCCTCAGGAGCCTCTGCAAGTTCTTCAACTCCTCTGAATTCCTCAACAGGCCCCACTCTGCTGAAGACAAAGTCCACTGTGGGACAAGGCACTAGACCAAGTCCTCACAAGAAGCAAGTCGCCTTTCATGTGCCGTCCAGTGATGACGAAGCTGATGATGAAGAACATCAAGAAATCAGAGACAGACAACAGAGGGCCGCTAGAGCCAAAGGAAGTGAAGTCCCTCTCCTACTGGATCCAAAGTTGATCCTTGAATACATTGATCTTTGGCACAAGGACCCCAACACTCCTATGCCAGACTTCAAGCTGACTCCTGGCCAAAATCACATGCTGGCCGCCTTCATAGGCGAAGAAAAATGGAAGTTTGAGAAGGCCAAGCAGCTGAAGAAAGCTCAATACAAGAAGGAGCGACTTCTAAAAAAGAACAATGTGAAAATGTCCATTGATGAACTCATTGCTGCTCAGATGGAGATCAAAAACCTCAATGATGAATTTGACGCATACCGTGCAGATTGGCTTGGAGCCAAGGTCAGATTCATCAAAATGGCGAAAGGATTCACCTCAAATGTTGTAGCTCCATCGCAACATGAATCTCTTTAGGCTGAAGCATCTGCTCAGCCTACTGAAGAAAATGCCAGCACCGTTGATGACAATCAAGCTGCTGAAGAAAATGAGAATACCAGGGCTGATGACTGCATTCCAGCCGCTGATGACATTGCCAGGGCAACCACTAGTGTTGCGCCTGAAGAACAAGCCAGGCCAGCTGAGGCATCAACCGCTGAGCCTGAAGAATCTGAACCAACCAGGGCAACTGCATCAGTTGTGCCTGAAGAAACTGAACCTATTTCCTCTGCTCTTCCTGCACCAACAACAAGCTCAGTTCTTCCTTCTGCATCAGAAGCGAAGAAAACCAAAGCTGCGAAGCGAGCAGCAATGAAGAAAAAGAAAGCATCTACTTCATCTCAGTCTTCAGCTCCAAAGAAGATGAAGAAATTGACAAGCTCATTTGAAAATCTGATTGATGCTATTCCAGTTTCGAGCATGACATCAAAGGAACTCGTTCCTTTTGGTGAAGATTATGAGATCCCAAGTGGATCAGATGAAGAAGTTCCTTTTGTTGCTTCTATAGAGCAATTGGACCAAGAAATTGAAGGGGATGATATCCCTTCAACTCCAATTATCTCATCGCCTATGCCTCAGTTCATAGCTGAAGAGGCGGGCGTTGAAGGAGATGAAGACATGGATATTGGGTGCTCCACTCCAGTGCTGAATGATGACTATTGGGATAGTCAGCACCCCAACTCTTCACCCCACTACAATAAATCCCTCAGTCCCCTGTGCACACTGAAGTTCTTACGGGCTCTGAAGAACCTCATATTCCTGAAGCAATTCCAGCCACTAGCGCTGATGAAAATGGTACTGAAGAAATTCCAGCCACTAGTGCTGATGAAAAAGTTGCTGAAAAAAAGAAGAACCAGGCTGCAAATGAAACTGAAATTCCTCAGCCTGTGGTTCCGGAGAACGTGATTCCTGAGGTTTTGATGACTTTGACTGCCACTCCTCAGCTCAAGCCGAAGAATCCATTCTCCAAGAAGCAAAAATTCAAGGCTGCTGACTTCTTCCATGAGCATGTTTTCTTCACAGATTACAACCCGTATGACTCTGCTCGTCTTAGAAGGAAGCGTTTCTGGACTGCCAGCCAAGCCAACTTCTATTCTTCACTGCTTTTCAATAAGGACAAAGTTTTTGACCATGCAAATATTCCTCATGTGGACATGGAATCACTACCTTGCTTCGCGCCAGTCCTCGGTGTTCTTCACGATACTGGACTTCTCAACTTCTGCACTGATATATGTGATTGGAATGAAGAATTAATTCTTCAGTTCTATGCAATGTTGCACATCACAGGAAATGCTGAAGTTGTGAACTCTTGGGTATTGGGCTAGATGACAGACAATACTCACTTCAAAGCACCGGCCTCTGAATTGCTTCATGCCCTGCCTATCAGTCCTCCCCTTGAAGGTGCACGTTGTATATATCATGAACATGAACTTACTGACCATTATATGCAAGTGTTGATGAAGCCGCTGAAGCCCGGTCAAGCCTCAAGAACCAAATTCCTCGTGAAGGAATTGTTGTATGTACCACGGACTATATATCACATCTTGTCCAAGACTCTGAGTCCTATCAACGGCCACGACTCTAATGAAGAAGAGGTCATTGATATCATGAAGAATCTGCTATTCAACATCATTCATGGCATTTTTGTCAACTACCATGATTTCTTCATGAGGACTCTGGCCAAAGTTGCATTGTCTCCCTTTGAATTGAAGCCTTACGCTCCCTGGATTATGAGATTCCTCAGATCAAGGTCTTCAATCAACTACAAGGCTGATTTGCAGAATCACGTCAGTTACTTGCCCCCAATAGAAGTCCTCAAGCGGACATTTTCCTCATCTGATGAAAAGGGCAAGGCTACTGCTATTATTGATGAAGGCATTCGTCCATTGGATGGTCAGTTCCGCAAAGCTGCATCATATTCCACCAATGATGACTTTGCCACTCATGACTCTGCCGCCAATGCCTCGAAGCAAAATCCTCAAGGCACAACTCCAAGGGTGATGACTGATCATGAGCTTCTCCTCAGTCTTCACCAGAAGGTCGATCGCAACCACAAATGGGTTAAGCATCAATTTGGTTCTATTCTTCACAACATGACTGCTACACACAATGCAGTGAAGAAAAACCACTTCTACCTCCATGAAGTATTCAATCATACCTGGGTTGTTCTGTCTCATCTCTATGGTGAAGAAGATCTGAAGCAAATGGGTTTCAAGCAGGACTTCGAATGGTCTCAACCACCAGCGAAGAAATTCAAGAAGACCAAAGTTCCTTCCTTGGTAGCCAGCTCATATTCTTCATCACGTGCGACTGATGAGCATGAAGATTTGGACGGCACTGCGGCAGGCCCTACCTCAACAAACGACCCCAACAATGTTGGCGCTCCTTCATCGACTCAGTGATGATATTATTGAGGGGCGTTAGTCCTCACTTTTCGTCCCTTTTGGTCATTCGATGACAAAGGGGGAGAAATTTGAGTTAGTCTTCAAGCAGGTCTCTTTATATGGGTGTTTTTTTCTAAGTTACAACTCTCATTCTTCTGAAGTTTTATTGGATCGAGTTGTAAACTTAAACCCGATGGTGGTCTGATACTTTTGCTATGTTCTTCTGCATGCTATTTCCTCATATATGCTACTGCATGCATGCTGAATCATATCAGTCACCATACTTCATCATGCATTTCAAATTCTTCATATCTTATGTTAAATGCGTGTATGAATTACAAGATATAGGGGGAGATCTCCATGATTCTACTGTTCAAATGTGCATTGCTTCAAAAGCAAATTCCTCACTATGCACATCTTCAGGGGGAGTTCTTCTATATTTTGCAATCAAATTCCTCAATATCAGTATCTACACTTCATATGTTTATCCCTGTTGAAAAATTAACCTATATTGTCATCAATCACCAAAAAGGAGGAGATTGTAAGTGCATCTAGTGCCCCTTAGTGATTTTGGTGTATTGAATACTAATAGGTTAAGGGACTAATGCGTTTGTGAGTGTACACAGGTCTATAAGTCTATGAGGAGTTTGACATTTAGAGAGAAAGTCGACCCCTAAAAATGAATGTCTTCGATTGAAGACTTTAGATTTCTGAAGACTTTCTGAAGACTTTGAAAGTGAAGAAATTGGTGTGACCATGAAGACTTGATAATCGGGCGAGGAACATGAAGCGTGAAGACTTTTGTTTTCATAGTTTCATTTTCTCTTTCTTGAGTCATAGGAAACACCATACTGTTAAAGGGGGTTGAGGTAAAACTAAGGAAAAGTTTCCATGTGATGCTCAACTCAAAACCCTACACCTACCAATCCCTTCGAGTGAAGCCATTGGAAATCTCATACAGTTCACTCAATTTCTTCAGTGACAGAGATGAAGCTCTTCTGGTCTCTGAGGAATTTGTTCTGACTGAGGAGTTAGGAATTCGCCAGTGCGGATTACCTACAAGTGAGGAACATGATAGCCATGAGGAATTTGATAGTCAAATTTCCGACCGTTGATGTGCTATGCGCCAGCTGTCCCAAAATATCTAACCACCTAACGGTCATATCATTGAAGGGTATTTATGTCTTATCATGTCGGGCTACTCCCTAGGCTATAAATAGCCGCCCCTACAACCACTAGCTGGTTGGCTGCTCCGCGAGAAACTGACACTTGTCATTGAGAGCATCCCATCCTCCGAGGACTTTGAGCGAAAATCATCAAGTGAGGAAAAACCCCAAACCCCAAACCAAACACCTACAAACCAAAGTGATTGAGCATCACTGAAGAGATTGTTCCTGTGTGGAACCGATGCTTATTACCTTTGAGGACTGTGCATCCTCTAGACGGTTAGGCGTCATGGTCTAGAGCATCCAAGAGGAATTGTGGATCGCCGAGTGACCGAGTCTGTGAAGGTTTGGAAGTCACCTAAAGACTTACCACGAGTTATTGGATGAGGTCTGTGTGACCTTAGTTCAAGGAGAATACGGTGAGGACTGTATGTCCGGGACTGTGTGTCCTCAGGTTTAAATACCTAGCCGCTCCAACCAGATGTACAACTGTCACAGCAGTTGGAACTGGTCTACCAAACCATTCTCTTCACCAAGCTCACTGGTTCTATTTCCTCAACCCTTCCATTTCCTCATTACTGTGTTGTGGGCTTGTTCATATCTGTTTAAAGACTTTGACTGGAGACTTTCTCAATTTCCTTAGTTCAATTTCTTCGGTATGTTTGTCTTCATCCTGTTTTATCCTACGCTTATGCTTTCTGTACTCTATGTCTGTTTTCATTTCATCATGATATCCATGTTTATGTTATGTCATGTATGCTTCTGAGTACTTATTCCGCTACAAGTAGTTCTTCGCTCAGGAATTTCCTCACCCTGAATTCCTCAGTGAAGAATTCATAAAACTTGCCTATTCACCCCCCCCCCTCTAGTCGACTTAATGCACTTTCAGTCCTCACGTTTGCTTAATTTATGTTTTGTGGAGGAGACTTCTGTCTCGCTAGTAGTTCCGCTTGGACTTCGACAAGTAGCTTGTTACCTCCACTACGATCTTGTACCCTTGGGAGGGTCTTGTAGATAGTCAGGTTTCTCGGCTCTTTTCATTTGTAGTTGTCTGTACTCAGACATGTTATGCTTCCGTTGCTTGTATGCTCTATATGTTGGGTCATGAGACCCGCTGCTTGTAATAAATGTTATGCAGGCTCTTCTTGGCCTTTATCTAAATGAGTTGTTGAGTTATGTTGTGATGCCATGTTGTATCTACACATATCGTGCATGTTATGCGTACGTGTAATGTGTATTGCTATGTGTGGGGTCCGACACTGTAACACCCACAATGCGGCTATATCTCCCACGTGTCGGGGCACGACTTAGAGGCATAGCCGCATGGTAGTTTTGTCGCAAGAGGAGTATATTCACACAGTCCCATGTACTGAGTAAGAATGGGATAAAGAGTTGGCTTACAATCGCCACTTCACACAAATAACAAGTTAAACATACATCATCCAGAATACAATGAAGGTCCGACTACGGAACCAAAATAAAAGAAGACAACCCCAAATGCTAGATCCCCGATCGTCCCAACTGGGCACCACTACTGATCATCCGGAAAAGACACAAGACAATGACTAAGATCTTCATCGAGCTCCCACTTGAACGCGGTTGCATCACCTGCACTGGTATCAACGGCACCTGCAACTGTTTAGAAGTATCTGTGGGTTACGAGGACTCAGAAATCTCACACAGCTAGATCAAGACTATTTAAGCTTATGGGTAGGGTAAGGTAATTAGGTGGAGCTGCAGCAAGCACTAAGCATATATGGTGGCTAACATACTCAAATAAGAGCGAGAAGAGAAGCAACACAACGATCGAGAAGCTAGAAGTGATCTTGAAACTACTTACGTTCAAGCATAACACAAGACCGTGTTCACTTCCCGGACTCCGCCAAAAAGAGACCATCATGGCTACACACACGGTTGATTCATTTTAATTAAGTTAAGTGTCAAGTTCTCTACAATCGGACATTAAAAAATTCCCATCTGCCACATAACCACGGGCACGGCTCTCGAAAGTTTATACCCTGCAGGGGTGTCCCAACTTAGCCCATCACAAGCTCTCACGGTCAACGAAGGATATTCCTTCTCCCAGGAAGACCCTATCAGTCTTGGAATCCCGGTTACAAGACATTTCGACAATGGTAAAACAAGACCAGCGAAGCCACCCGATGTGCCGACAATCCCGATAGGAGTCGCACATATCTGGTTCTCAGGGCAACACCGGATGAGACAAGCTACGAGTAAAACCATACCTCAAGTTTCCCCGAGGTGGCCCTGCAGGCGGCTCGGTTCAGACAAACACTTAGAGAAGCACTGGCCCGGAGGGTTAAAATAAAGATGACCCTCGGGAGCGCGACTCCCAAAGGAAAAGTAGGTGGTGGTGAGGCAAATGGTAATACCAAGGTTGGGCCTCGCTGGAGGAGTTTTATTCAAAGCGAACTGTCAAGGGGTTCTGAGGGAGTCCTGGATTAGGGGTGTCCGGATGGCTGGACTATACCTTCAGCCGAACTCCTGGATTATGAAGATACAAGATTGAAGACTTCGTCCCGTGTCTGGAAGGTACTTTCCTTGGCGTGGAAGGCAAGCTTGGCGATACGGATATATAGATCTTCTACCATTGTAACCGACTTTGTGTAACCCTAACCCTCTTCGGTGTCTATATAAACCGGAGGGTTTTAGTCCGTAGGACAACATACAGAACAACAATCATACCATAGGCTAGCTTCTAGGGTTTAGCCTCTCCGATCTCGTGGTAGATCTACTCTTGTACTACCCATATCATCAATATTAATCAAGCAGGACGTAGGGTTTTACCTCCATCAAGAGGGCCCGAACCTGGGTAAAACTTCGTGTCCCTTGCCTCCTGTTACCATCCGGCCTATACGCACAGTTCGGGACCCCCTACCTGAGATCCGCCGATTTTGACACCGACATTGGTGCTTTCATTGAGAGTTCCTCTGTGTCGTCGCCATCAGGAAGGATGCCTCGCCCCGTCTTTAAATACGGCACCATTGCTAAGGGAGCTTTGGCTGTCGGCCAAACCCTCCGGCTAGGTGGTTTTCTCATGACCGCCTGTTCGGCTTCTGCGCCGACGATGACCTCTCGAGCCATCGAAAACAATCTTCATGTCAGATCAGAACTCGCCGAGCAGTTAGATCCAATGGAGCTCTCCTCCATAAACGAGCTCTTGGATCGCATCGCCGCCCTGGGAGTCGCTACGGATTACGACCAGATTGGGCCTAAGCCCGATCTGAGAGAGATTAACTCTCCCCAAGTCACCCATCACGTTGCCGTGGTAGAGGGACAGTGCGGCGACCCTTCATCTATCTTAAGGACTAGCTACATCCGGATTCCCGATCCCTCCAAGCCGGATCCCCGCGGAGGGGAGGATATCACTCAAGACCTAAACTCGGAGCCAGGCGACGGGTTGGATTCATTGGACAACATCCAGGAATCCAAATTTTCGAGTTCGGAAATTCCTCGGCCTCTGAGCCTTAGAGGGGGTGAGGCTTCGGATTTAATTCCACCCACCCACCCAAACATAAGTGATTTATCCCCAATCAGGCAAGAGCCCGAAGAAACAGTACATCATTACTGGGCCAGATTCCTCCTGGTTAGGAACAGGATAAGGGACTACCGCGAGGAAGACGCAATCTCAATCTTCTGCAATAATTGCACGGACAAGGGAATCCTCAACGCCATAAGTCGCCGTGATATTACACGCTTCGCTGACTTGGCGTCCATTGTATGAAAATGTTGTGCGATGGAAAGCGCCTGGAAAACCAAAATAAAATTTTGGGACGATCCGGCCCTGAATACAAACCCAGTCCGAAATAAAAGGGTGCATCATCGCCAGACACCCGGGTCAAACACCAAACAGCAAAAACCCTCTATAGGGCATGGAACCGTACTGGAAGGATGGCTTAATGGACCCTGTAAAATTCACAGTACAAAGGACGCCACACCAACTCACAGCCTTAGAGCATGTTGGATACTGCGGCAGGTGGCCAAAATTGGCGAAGATCTCCTAATTCCGGAGGCCACAGAAAGCCACCCCAGAGACACCAATACGGTATTAACAGTCTTCGAGACTTTCGCATCAAATAATATGTGAAAAAGGACACTCCGCAGCCTTGCCGAAGTCTACCAAGTAGCAACAATAAACCCATGGAGTAACACGGCTATTACCTTATAACGCCCCGAGACCGATGTGCCAGGTGTCGTCCAGTTATTCGCTGTTGTTGCCCTGTCATTGCTTGCGTGTCATGCATTGCATATCATGTCATCATGTGCATTTCATTTGCATACATGTTCGTCTCATGCATCCGAGCATTTTCCCCGTTGTCCGTTTTCCATTCCGGCGCTTCGTTCTCCTCCGGTGGTCATTTCTACCTTCTTCTCATGTGTGGGGATTAAACATTTCCGGATTGGACCGAGACTTGCCAAGCGGCCTTGGTTTACTACCAGTAGACCGCCTGTCAAGTTTCGTACCATTTGGACTTCGTTTGATACTCCAACGGTTAACCGAGGGACCAAAAAGGCCTTGTGTGTGTTGCAGCCCAACACCCCTCCAATTTGGCCCAAAACCCACCTAAACCCTCTCCATCATCTAGAGCGTTCGATCATGATCGTGTGGGCGAAAACCGCACCTCATTTGGACTCTCCTAGCTCACTCTACATATAAAAGAGCACCCCTCCCCGAAATTTCGGATCATTTCGCGGATGAACCCTAGCCTTCCCCTTCCTCGCGCCGCCGGACATGTCCGTCTGCTCCGGACGCGTCCGCTGGCCACCTCACTCCGGCGAATCAGGAGATGCCACGTCGCCCCACCGCCGCTCTCCTCCAACAGCGCGCCGCCACGTCAGCCGACCTCCTCCCTCTCTCTCCTCTGCGCCCGCCGCCGGCCCGTGGGGCCCGCCGCCGGCCCGCGCGTCACCCGCGGCTGCCCGAGCCGCCCGCGCGCCTGGCCGCCTCCGAGCGCCGCCGCCCCGCCGCGGTTTTCCGCCGGTCGCTGCCGCCATCCTTGCTCGCCGGAGCCCCAGCTCCTCCCACCGGCCGGCGACCCTCCGCCGCCTATACCCCGCTCCGGCCGCCGCCTTGTCACCAGCAAGCCTGCCCGCGCCGCCCTCGTTGAGATCCGGCCAGATCCGGCCCGGAACCGCCAACGCCGGCCAACTCCGACCTCGCCGGACTTCCTCGAGCTCGCCGGAGACGAAGATGGATGAGATCCACCAGGAGACGAACCAAACACCGCCCCCGCGTCCCGGATCTCCTCGTCCCGGATCCCTCCGTCCCGCGTTGACTTTTCGCGGAGGTGAAAGTTCCACTAAGTCCCCGAAATTCCCAAATTCATATGCACATGTTCATCGCATCGTAACTTTGCATCCGTAGCTCCTATTCATGCATATAGCATATCAAAATGTTCGTCTCAAAGAGTAGATCATTTAATCTCATTGCATCATTTTCATTTGAGTTCATCTTGATGCCCGAAATGCTGTTAGAAGAGGGCTACTTGAGATAAGTTGCCAGATCTACTGCTCCATTTAGATATTTGTCATTTTTGCCATGTTTATTGTGTGCATGATATGCCCATGAGCTCTACATATGTTTTGTTAAGAGTTTTGCCATCTTTCCAGAGGTGAAACTCATGTATTTTTGTCATGTGTGTGGTGACTAGCACAAGCTTGCAAAGTGAGGCACTTGGTAATGCTGATTTCAGGGACTTAGCATTTCCACTAAGTCCTTGAGCTGTTTATCTCATATGGCCATATGTTCATGTTGTTTCCTAGTGATCCGTGCCTCTTTTGAGGATGATCAGTAAGGATGTTTTGTTAATCTTGTAGTGCTCTATCCATCCATGTCTTTGTTTTCAATTATGGAGCACCCTAGCTTGAGTCAATCGAGCTCTACTTTTGCTACTTCGTGAATCTGGGAAGATTGTCTACTTGTTAGCGATTTTGCCGATAATGTTGTAGTTGATCCGTGCATGCTATGTTATTGTTCTTGCCATGTCTAGCTTGAATTTTGTGTATTCCTGATGGGTGTATGCTTAGATTATCATGACTTGCTCCGTAGTGAGTGCATCGAGCTCGTAAACATGCCTACTTGATATCTGTTTTCAGCATGCTCCAGTTTTCACAAAGTCTGAGAACTGATTATGTTTTTGCCATGTTCACATGCTTGCAATTGTATTTTCTGATCCCTTTTGGCTCAAGGTCACTAAGGGACTTTTGTTAAGATCTTTGAGTAGCTCCATGCCATGCTTTACTTTTCCATGTTCAGGTCCTTTAGCATGTAGTTTTGTTGCTCCGAAGTGTGCTACCTGATCTGAAATTTCAGACAAGTGTTAACCATATGCATTTTTGCCATGCTTGTTTGAACCTGTTAATGGATGAATTGGCCGTAGCTCAGTGCTAGATTTTTGTTAAGCATCATGAATGCATCCCTTCCATGTATTTTGTTGTCATGTTTGGGTGCTGTAGCATGTTCATCTCATTGCATTTAGATGGCTACTTGCTGTAAATCGCAGAACGTGGTCATATTTGAATTGCTTGCCATTTCCAAACCGTAACTCCGATTCCGGCGTTCTTTATATAATTTTCAAGCGATTTCATATCATCTTTCCAGTGGCACACTTGGATTTCCAAGTTGATGCCAGGTTCATGCATCCCTTGCCAAATCTTGCATATGCATCCCGCATCGCATCCCACATAGCATACCATCCTTGCATCATATTGTTTGATCCTAGCACGTGGTTGATTGTGTTCCGTTTGCTTGTTTGTCTTGTTTGGGTAGAGCCGGGAGACGAGTTCGCTAACGAGGAGCCCGTTGAGTTTGCTTTCGAGGATCCAGTCAACTCTGACAACTTTGCAGGCAAGATGATCATACCCTCGAAATCACTACTATCTTTGCTATGCTAGATTGCTCGCTCTTTTGCTATGCCAATGCTACGATGCCTACCACTTGCTTTCAAGCCTCCCAAATTGCCATGTCAAACCTCTAACCCACCATGTCCTAGCAAACCGTTGATTGGCTATGTTACCGCTTTGCTCAGCCCCTCTTATAGCGTTGCTAGTTGCAGGTGAAGATTGGAGGCCGTTCCTTGTTGGAACATTTATTTACTATGTTATCTCCCCTTTTATTATCTATATTACATGGGATGTTGTGAAGATTGCCTAACTTGCGACATATGCCTTCAATGCGATTATGCCTCTAAGTCGTGCCTCGACACGTGGGAGATATAGTCGCATCGAGGGTGTTCCAAGTTGGTATCAGAGCCTTCCCCGACCTTAGGAGCCCCATTGTTTGATCGTTATTAGCGACCGAGTTGTGTCTAGAAAAATGTTTTGAGTCATCTAGGAATTATATATCAGAGAGTTTAGGAATTCTTTTTACTTCCCAGTCTCCTCATCGCTCTGGTAAGGCATCCTGACGTAGAGTTTTGACTCTTCTCTTCTCTAATTTCACTAAAAAAAATTTAGGATCACGCGGGTATCTTGGAATCATTCCGATGGGTTTGTGACGAGAACATTGTTCTTGGTGCGTCCTGTCAGGGGTTTTGTGGAAGTGTCCCGGGGAGTTGAGCTCTGAGGTGTTGTCGTCATAATTTTATCGTTGTAGTTCTGGAATACCTGAGTTTAGTACGCCGACATCGAAAATCTCTTTTATGCAGTTCGTTGGCGAGATAACCTCGACGCCACCCAGTACTGGGGCGGGAGTTCGGGATTATCGCCATAACTTGTATAACGGATGCTTTTCGAAGGTTGAGGTAGATGATTTCCGAAGGTTTCTTGGTTATGTGTTGAAGGATGGATACAGCTGGATGTAGGATTTGCTAGTTTTGGGTGAGATATTATGCTTCCCCTGTATCCCCAACACCTGATTGCATAACCGGAAAGTTTCGGGAGTTTCATAGGTGGGAATTCAAGTAGCTCTTAGGATATCTTTCCGACGGATGTATGATATGAAAGTGGGGTTCGACGTCTAGTGGTCCGCCTATTCACGGTCGGTTTTACAGTGGTCTTGTTGTGTCTTAAAGATTCCTTGGCTATGCCGACTCGGGGACGCTTCGTATGTCATGTGCACTGCCTTGTACATGATGGTGCTGTACGATCGAGCCCGTGTAGGCCCCACCACGAAAACTTCAGACGAAATCTCTATCATATGTTTGTTCCGGTTTATTCTGAAAGCCAATCCTTTGTTTTGTTTTGAGTTGTGGTATTCGAGTTGCTTCGAAGTCAAGTGTTGATTCCATACCTTCCCCAAACGGTGTTCTCATACTTCGATGTGAATACCAATCCTTCTTGTTCATCAAGATTGTTTTTGCCAATCCTTTTTAACCGGTGTGTTTCTCTTCAAGTGGATCCGATCATTTCAACAACCGCAAGATCAATTATCAGTTCTTCTCAATGTTGTTTATTTCATCCATCTCCAAGTTGCCTTTGTTTTTTCCCGCCCTCCCTCCCTTGTTTTCTTCGAGGACTCAGATTTCTTAATCAAGTATCCATCTTATTGATGTGAAGTCTCTTCTTTCTTTTCTTTCAATATTCTTATCCGGTGATTATCAGGAAGATTCTAACGGAGCTTCAAGTTCGTCACTCTTCACTCGTTTTCTTCTCTGGTGGATTCAAATTAAGATTTGGTGTTGATCATATCCCTTTCCTCATTTCAAGGCTTTCTCATGTCGGTGCAACTCTTAATCGTTCACCTCTCGCTATCTTATTGTTCCGGAGTGCTCAAGATATCTCGAAGATTCATGTTTCCACTCTGTTTTCATTCAAACTCTTTCGAGGTTGTTATCTCATTCAAGCCTTTTAATTCAACCGGTGCAATATCTTTCAAGTAATCATTCTACGGTGTATCTTTTGAGTGGGCCCTAACCCACAGGTCTATTTCCAGGATCTTACTTGACTCTTCTTATTTTCCCGGAGCTATCCTCAAATTTATTTTCGAAGTTCGACGTAAGAATGATTTTTCATCAGTCAAATGCCTTTCTCCAAGATCTTTCTTTTCTTTTCGTCGTTGGTTCAACCTTTCTAATTTTCATCCCGGAGTATCTCTACAATTTGGTGGTATTTCTCGTCGTCATTCTCAGTTTGGAAGACCGAAGAAGATTCTTCTTTCAACGTTGCTCCATTTTCTTCAAGATTCGTCATTCGAGATCGTTGCCATCCTCTCATAATTGTTTCGGTTGTGAGAATTTATTTTCACCCATCCGGAGTAATTCAAGAGTCTGTTCAGTTTGATTATCCGGAGCCCATCATCTAAGATTTATTCATTCCAGCTTTCAGCTCTCATACTCTAAATCATACCGGTGTCTAAATCAAGGATTCTCTAATCAGCTCGTAATCTCTTCGTTTTCATGGATCTAAATTCACTCAAGCATCTTCGTTCATTTTATAATTCTTCCCGGTGTTTCTTTATCTTTACTCCATTCATTTTCAATTCTTACGGTGGTTTGTTCAAGAGTTCTCTTCCTTGGTCACCATATCAATTTATTCATTGTCAATCCTACCGGTGGTTCATAGAAGACCTTCCCAAGTGGGCGCTATATCTCTCTTAATCCTTGCTACGAGAATAAGTAGTGTGCCAAATCCATTGATTGTCATCAATTTAATTGGTGAAGGATAAGCATAATGTAATTCTTATTCTTGTTTCATCGAGTGAACTCAATTCCTTATTCCGGAGGTTCATCCAATTCCTGATCTCAATTATTAGTCTTTCTTTCTCGGAGTTCCAAGTTCTCTCAATTATATCGTCGCGAAGATCCATCTAAATCATTGCAAGGATTCACCTTGTGTTTTCAATTTCTCCTTTTTATTCTTTTGTTACCGGAGTTTCTTCATGGAGGCTATACATGATGGTTCATCAAAGAAATGATTCCTTCTCCTAGAGTTCATTGAGATTCTTTTCAAAGGAGCT